>NC_133307.1:954159-1051345 GCF_012295235.1 Primulina huaijiensis
TATATATATATGATTTTTTTCATAGTTCGAATCAAGCGTCGACGTTATACTTTATGTCATTTGTTAGACTCTGGTTTATCAATTGGTTATGAGCTCATAATACGCAACTAGACTTCCCACGAGTTTCGTTAAATTTTTTTCGTTGATCAGATCTCTAAATTATGTGTTATTTTATTGTGTTTCATTCCGATTTCTACTAATGAAGCAATCATGTTGGAATGTTTATCGTTCTAACTTGTAATACATGAATGTATTCCGTTAGGCAAATATTTTTTTAAAAAAAAATTTAAGAAATAATAATAGATATACCAAATTTCAAGAAATAGATGGTCAATGGATGGATGAGGAGTGGGCTTTTTATCACTCAGCCACAAGGCTGCGATCCAAGCCCATTATAATATGGGCTGGACAAATCAACAACTATGCTTAAATTGTTTCAGCCCTCCAAGTTTCCTATAACTCCAAATCCGAACCATAGATTTATTTTTCCACCCCTCAAGTCTCCTCCGCTCCTCCTTCCACCCCAAAAGAATATTGGGCTATAAAGATACCATCTTCAACGTTGATTGCGACCAAATACTCGAACTGCCATGATGTCCAAGGCCCAAACTTACATGGTTTCGAACGTGCAAAATAATAATAATAATAATAATCAGATTATGAATAATCGTACAAGAAAAGTTTTCATTATTTACATATGTTAGTTGTCTTATATCAGTTGGATAAAATTCACGAAAGTTGCATATATAAGCTTGAACACTCCTCCCCTTTTGAGCTAGCTTTTGGAGTTGAGTTAGGTCGAAGTCTTAATTTTAACATGGTATCAAAGTTCTGGTGCCACTGTTATGTGTTGGACTGCCGATAGTTGAGTCATTTGTAAACTTCACGCTCCAAATTTTATTCTTGGACGTGAGAGAGTGTGTTAGTTTTCTCACATCGGTTGGATAAAATCATTGAGTGTTGCATATATAGATTTGGACAACCCTCCCTTCTTGAGCTAGTTTTTGGGGTTAAGCTAGGTCCAAGTCTCAATCTTAACATGTTTATAGATCATGAATTAGTAACAACATCCGATTTAAACTTATTTGGTTTGTTCCATCGATGAATCTAAATACAATCACAATATGTAAATCCATCAACTAATTTTACGAGAAAATGAATTATCCGTTTGAATTCTTTTATAAATAAATGAGTAGGTCTCTTGTGAAATAGTCTCACGAATCTTTATCTGTAAGACGGGTCAATCCTACCGATATTCACAATAAAAAGTAATATTTTTTCATGGATGACCCAAATAAGAGATCCGTCTCACGAAATACGATCCGTGAGACCGTCTCACATGAGTTTTTCTCTAATAAATAAATTCAGATACAATCACAATTTATATACATACATTGAGAGTAATGTACATGACGGAATCAAACACTACTATTTGGATATTTTTGTTGGCCTTAGTGCTTCAAATCAAGAAGATTCTTGAAATGAAGGCAATCACGCAAAGTTATTTTAGTGGGATGGAAACTTTGATGTTAAACAATGGTCAAAGACATGCGGCGAGAATAGTGTCGTTCGAATAATAAATTGTTTTATAAATTTAGATACAATTATTCATCGTTTCATATTTAAAGATCAATCCGTTTTATTATTAATGATCATATAATTAATACAAGATGTAATGTGTCGAGCCCGAGATTGCATGACTGCACAATAAGTTAAAAATTTCTGATATTTTCTTAATAATATAGAAATTTATTCAAAAACGTAAAAATGTTATTATAAAATAGTCGTCTAAATACATATTTATTTTTAAAACAACTTTTAAAATTTTTAAAAATTTTTTTTTTGTAAAAAATACTTTAATAAAAATGTTTTATAATTATTTGTCAAATAAAATCGATATCTTTGAAAAAGATTTATTAATATGTAAAGACCCACTTCGAAATTTTTTTTTAAAGAAAAAATCTGAATAAAAATTAAATAAAAAAGACGGGTTATGTTATATAATATAAAGACAAAAATTTGTGAGAGACGGTCTCACGAAAAGTATTTTGTGAGATGGATCTCTTATTTGGGTCATCCATGAAAAAATATTACTTTTTATGTTAAGATTATTACTTTTTACTGTGAATATATATTCGTATGGTTGACCCATCTCACAGATAAAGATTCGTGAGACCATCTCACAAGAGATCTCCTCCAATATAAATTTATAAGTTAGTTGCTTCACATAAAAGATAACTAGAATCTCTGGTCTTGTATTTAAAATAGCGTAGATATATTAAATATCGAAATTATTCGAAGAACAACAAAAGAAATTGTAAAAATTGAAATTAAATTAAAATAATTAGGAAAATGAATTTGGACAAAAGAAGAAACAAGAAAAGACACATATATCTTCTGTGGTTGCTATTGGCAGTCGCGTTTTGACCACTGAGAATGGTACTTGCCCCATTTTTGTTCGATAACTGTATATTCATTTCATATTTTATATGTACCAATATTCCTGGCACCATCCTTTAAATATTATTCTTTTATATAATACAAAAATAAAATTAAAAATCGTGTCAAAATAAACTTAGATAAATTATATTCGGTGATCAAGATAATTACTTATACCACTCATATATTAGGGTAAATATATTTTAAATGGCTGACAATTGAATATATGAGGAGTTCTTTTTGTGAGACAATTTTACGAATTTATATTTGTGAGATATGTGGACTTATCAATATCCAGAATGAAAAAGTAATATGTTTGAGAATAAAAGTAATATGTTTTCATTGATCGGATCGGATATAATATTCGTTTCAATAAATTGACATGTGAAACAGTTTCATATGAGTTTTTGTTTTTTATATTTAGGTTTTGAACTCGAGATCTCACTCTAAATTTTAGATATTGTATCAGATGAACTACAAGTAATCGATACGTAATCAAAACATTTTTTTTTAAATGATAATTAGGGAGGAATCAGTGTCCAAATAATATTTTACCACATATAGCAAAAAGTGTCCAGGTTCATCCTCTCAAAATGGCAGCTTCCCACCTCTCAATATCCTTATATAAAGTCCAACCTTGAGCCCGTTCAGTGTTATATACTTCACAGCCAAACAATATATAATATATATTTTCCCGATATAATCTTTGTGGAACCCTCAGGCCTCAACTAATATTTCCAACAACCCCTCCTAGAACAAAACGTTTTCAAAAACACCCAAAATATCTCTACTCTAATTGCATCGTGCCCCTATCTCGCAACTTTATTTTGCAATTTACTCCCTACAGCTTCGGTGGGACTCCCTCTCTGTCCTCCCCTGCAATGGCGGCCATGGCTTCTGTTTACCTCAAGACTTCCACGCCCTACCCTCATTCTTCCCCGAAATTACCGAAAACCCATTTCGCCCCACCACTCACATTCCAACTCCAGCCCCGCCCCGTTTCGAGAACCCGACTCTCGATCCGGATGTCTGCTTCCCTAATCGAACCGGACGGCGGGAGACTCGTGGAGTTATTCATCCGTGAACCGGAGAAAGATTCGAAATTGAAGCAGGCGTTGGGCTTGCCGAAGCTCAGGCTCTCGAAGATCGACCTCCAATGGGTTCACGTGCTGAGCGAAGGCTGGGCGAGCCCGTTGAAGGGATTCATGAGAGAGTCGGAGTTCCTCCAAGCCCTTCATTTCAACTCGCTCCGGCTCGAAAACGGGTCGTTCGTCAACATGTCGGTGCCGATCGTGCTCGCCATTGACGACGGGCAGAAGAGCCGGGTCGGGTCGTCCACCAGCGTGGCGCTTGTGGATGAGAAGGATGAAATTGTCGCTATTTTGAACGAGTAAGGGGCTGATCTGTTGCTATTTTTTGTGGTCGAATTCATTAAATATACGTGGATTTGGCTTATGGTAATTTTTAATAGTTTATTACTTTGTTGTCGTTGATTTGACTTATTTGAGTTGACTGCTTCTTTGAAATTTTCATATCACCATTTCTCTTTATTTATCTTGCATCCATGAAGTTTTTCTAAGATATGATATAATGCTAATGTGTTAAACTGTTAAACATTAGACTTTTCCAGCTGCATCTTTCATCTTTTGGGATTAAATTTTTGAATAAAATTCTTGTTTAGTTGTTATGATATGCTTTTCAAAGATAAAAAATTATTGCTCTGTACATAGAAATATAGTTTTGACTCTGTTTCTTGCACTGATCCCCTGTCTTTACGAGAAGGCTTTCATTTTATCTGCCGTGCTTTTCTTGCTCGTGGAAATGATGCTGAACACGTTGAATTTGTTTCTGTAGCATTGAGATTTACAAGCACAATAAAGAAGAAAGAATTGCACGAACATGGGGAACGACTGCTCCCGGTCTCCCCTATGTTGAGGAAACAATTACACGCGCTGGGAACTGGCTCATTGGTGGTGATCTGGAGGTTTTAAATCCCGTCAAGTACAATGATGGCCTTGATCGCTTCCGCCTCTCCCCAGCACAGCTACGAGAAGAATTTGAGAGGCGTAATGCCGATGCGGTTTTTGCTTTTCAGCTTAGAAATCCAGTGCACAATGGTCATGCTCTATTGATGACTGACACTAGACGCCGCCTTCTTGAGATGGGGTTTAAGAATCCTGTCCTTTTGCTTCATCCATTGGGAGGGTATACGAAAGCAGATGATGTCCCACTTGATTGGCGAATGAGGCAGCATGAAAAGGTTAGTGTTGTGAGATAACACCAAAATATGGCGAGTTTTTTGTCCGTCTAGAGTCAGTGTCAAATTGGTTGTTAGGACATATATTGCTGCTGCACTAACTACAGCTATAGTTTATCTCTTGTACGTCTAGCCACCTATAAGTGTCGGCATTTTTCAAACTAAAAATTTGTTTGTGTAGGTGCTTGAAGATGTTTAGCCTTATAGTGATTGCAAATGAAACGAACTTCTTGTTTATGTAGGTGCTTGAAGATGGTGTTCTTGATCCAGAGACTACGGTTGTGTCTATTTTCCCATCGCCAATGCACTATGCTGGCCCAACTGAGGTTCAATGGCACGCCAAGGCTCGGATTAATGCAGGCGCAAACTTCTACATAGTGGGTCGAGATCCAGCTGGAATGGGCCATCCACTCGAGAAAAGAGATTTATACGATCCTGATCATGGCAAGAAAGTATTGAGCATGGCTCCTGGATTGGAGAGGTTAAACATTTTGCCATTCAAGGTATATGAAAAATGCTCCTAATTATCATTTTCGGGATTCTTGTCCTTTCAGTGATGAAATGGTGGAAGATAAATATTTGAAACTTGGGTGACATGAGTTCTTATTTAAAGGGAATTGGAAATTTTGCAGGTTGCTGCATATGACAAGACTCAAAGTAAAATGGCATTCTTTGAACCATCAAGGGCTCAAGATTTTCTCTTCATTTCTGGCACCAAGGTATTATCTGCCCCACGACGTATATGTTTTCTGCTGGATTTGCCTTACTTCCATGTCTGATATATCGTTTTGCTTCAGATGCGGACGCTAGCAAAGAACAGGGAAAACCCGCCGGATGGTTTTATGTGCCCAGGTGGCTGGAAAGTTTTGGTCGAATATTACGAGAGTTTGGCTCCAACAGAGAGTGACAGTCTCCCTCAACCCGTACCAGCTTGATTTTTGTTTTCGCTTCTTTTTTCAAAGCAAGTTCAAGTTCAACCAAAATCTCAATAGTTAACTCTAGATAGGAATGGAGATTTGCGCATTTATTGAAATTCACTTTGTGTAATGTATAACTCGAGTTTTGCCCTCGTAACACAAGTCATTGCATTCTTTATCGTATTGGTGATTCGAGTTCATTTACGTAATTATTCTAGCTTGAGCTTCCTTATTGGTGTCTTGTATTTATACTATATATAATTAGAGTATACACGTAATTAATTTCCAATTGATTTGGTAAAATCTTACTTCAAATTATGATTTTATCTTTATTGTATAAACCTATTGGTTTAACTTCGGTTTAAAGTGGACCGGTTCGATCAACGAATCGATTATGAAACCATTGGTTGATACATTGAATCCCACCGATTTCTCATTGGATACTACTAGTTATTTTGATGACAGTTTCACTAATTTTTTCGAAAATAGCTAACATAACTTTTTACAATAGAAATTCAATACATCAAAAAACAAAATTAGGGTGAAAATGATTTTTTAAAATAATACACACACACACATATATATATTTAAAAATTTTCTGATACTCATCACATATTAACAATTGAGTAGGTCTCTTGTGAGACGGTCTCACGAATCTTTATATGTGAGACGGGTCAATCCTATCGATATTCACAATAAAAAGTAATACTCTTAGCATAAAAAGTAATACTTTTTCATGGATGACCCAAATAAGAGATTTGTCTCACAAAATACGACTCATGAGACCGTCTCACACAAGTTTTTGTCATAACAATTATCCAACACACCAACCACTTCTTGATATATATAAAATTTGGGGACAAGTCTAATGATTTTAAGGCTAAACTTTTGCTTGGAATTAGGCTTTAAAATCAAGAAAACTTGTGAATAGTCCCACAATTTCCAAACCCTTATGGAGGTCATAATTTTTGGCTCCACCTTTGGTTGGGCTTCGAAAAAGGAGAAATATTTCCCCTAAATTAATTCCAAAAATAAACATTAAAAAATCCCTTACAATCATTTCATTCACTAGGCCGGTGATTAGATTATTTTTTATTAGACATTTTTAATTTCTTGAATAGGCTTCTCATGAAGGAATCTAGATCATTCAAAATTAATGAATAAATTTTTTTAATAACAAATTAATTAATAATTAAAATGTACAATTGAAGTAATTAGTTCGATACGATAATTATAAAAACACAACAAAAAAATTATATAAAGTAATTTAAAATGCTAAAACACTTTTTTTTCCTTAGAATTAAAGTCTTTTAAAATTGATATTCTCCAACTCCTACATGAAATATACACATAAATTTCCTAGCCAAGCTCTTGAAAGTTGTAATGTGATGAAGCCACGACTTTAGATAAAACACATTTAAATTAAAATATTTTCTTGCTACAGTTGTAATGGGCCTGCAAAACATTATGATATGAATAAATTCTAATATAATATAAACAATTTTTGTGACAATTTAAAAAGGGATTCGATGAAACTTATTGTAGGTGATATTGGTGGACATTTAAGCCTAAAGAATTGTTCTTTAAGCAAACACAACACTCTGGCAAATGTTACTTGCATTAAAGCTGTTCTCTTGCAAAGTTATTGATTATATGGTATGGTATTGAATTATTTCATATATATTTATATATTGCTAAGCTCATGACTTTGAATTTGTGAAGTGTACATGCTTGGTTCTGCTTCTATTGCAGGACTTGAAGGACTTAACATGCTAATAGAGATGGGAAATCAAAATACATCAGGGATAGTAGGTATGGTTTCGAATTTATCGTCGGGGACGTTTTTAGGCTAAGATTGTAGATTATTCATGTGAGCTTTGTATCTCTGTTGATATATAGTAGGGTCATGTGATTCTTATCGTTTAGTTTGAGGAAAAAATTATACAAGACGCACATTTCGAATTATAGTTAGTTGAGCGCAAGCGAGTGAGTGTATTTAGTCGATTCTCTATGTGTATATGTTGAAGGTGAAACTTATATTTAGTATATCTGTTTTCTTGTTGCTATTTTGGTAAGTTCTTTGATATGTGTTTTTATCTGTATTTCATAGAGAAAGAGCAAGTTAGTTGTCCAGATTACTTGGAACAAGAAAATGAGATAAAAACTCAACAAAATCTTGATGCAAAGGCTACAGAATCAGATTCTTGTGACGCTGAAGTTCAAGAAAACCCTCCCATGGAAAGTGTGGCTTATGATGAAAAAGGTCAGTAAATCGAACTCTTTTTTTTTGTTGAATTTGTATGTTCATTAATTTGCTGTGTTTTGTGATAGTATCGATTTCTTTGGTAGTTTATAACAGAGGCTTTTTGAGAAATGAATCAGTGTCCGGGAAATTTGAAACAAACTAGGCTCCTCATATTTCTTCCACCTAACAATTGCACTCCTTGTGGTTATTGTATCGATAGACTTGTTAGTCGGATCATTTTGATGTTTCATTAGTTTTTTTTTTTTTGTTTTTGTTTTAATAATTTGGGAAGGAGATTGCAACTTAGGTGTAGAACTCGATACATCTTCCCTTTATTTTGACGCTGGTGTCATTGGTTTTTGGTGTAATGTAATTTAAACAAGTTTATTTACAAGTTTCAGAAGCAATAGATTGCTACCCCAGTGAGGATTGTGAAACTGAGACAAATGGATTACCAAATTGCAGAAGTAAAGATGAGGAAGTCATTGAAGACCATAATCAATTATCAGCAGGTTAGTTCCATTTATCAGAGTCAGACTCAAGATTTTTATCAGATTCAGAATCAAGATTTTGAGTTATAGGGTCAAAGTGATATATATTAAAATTTAGCAATTTTATAAAAGAAAATTTTGAAATGAGTGAATGTCCTGACTTATCTAATCTTGTCATCCTAATTACCAATCCAATGACACAGATTTGAGTAATGTATCTCTGGAAGATGTTAACATTACTACAAGTTCTCTAGAGCTGAGAACTTTAAGCCATTGTGAGGAGAAATGTGAGACTAAACTAGTGCAAAATCGTGTCTCAAGTGTCGATTTTAGCATCGATGACCGTGTTGTTGCAAACAGAGAAGATGCCTTAGTCGAGACGGAAACGCCTTCCTTCGAAGGGGAGTCAATAGAAATGAGTACTCATCAAGAAAATCGTGATCTATCAAGTAACATTGAGAACACTGAAAATGGCATCAGAAATGAAAAAGGAGTCGAGGATCGTCCTAAAGTTGAGATGGGCAGTTCCCTCAATGCTGCACATGATCTTCGAACCGTTCCGAAAGATACATCAGCATTGGAATGTGAACTAAAGGATGAGAATTTTGTTCTTCAAGAGAGGCTAACAGCGAACAAATTGAGTAATGGGGCGAATATATTCCATGTCGATAAAACTCGGGCTGAGGAAGAAGTTCAAGGTACTAATGACGTTGATCAGATGGGGAAGGAAATTGGATTGGTTGAAACGAAAGGTTCAGTTCGAGTGGACGAGAGTCTAGAAGAGGAGAGGTTGACAGATGAGACGACGATCGAAGAAATCGGTACACTAGGGAATAAGTCATCTGCTTTATGTAAGGATCGTGAAGATGAAACTACTACAGAAGAATGCAGCTCAAATGTAGGATCTTCATTGGAAGTCAAGAAAGTGAATGAGCTAGAGCGCGAGCCGGAGCCGGAGCCGGAGCCGGAGCCGGAGCCGGAGCCCGCAAATCTGTTTCCTGTGCAATATTCTAACAACGCAACAACTACTCTACAAGTCCTTCAATCGAATGGAGTAGAAAGTACCATAGAGAAATTTAGAGCAAAATCTGATTCTTCATTGGAGATCAAGAAAGTGGGTGAACCTGTGCTAGTACCTGAGCCTAAGCGTGAGCTTGAACCTGGATATGCGTTTCCCAAGCAATATTCTATCGACAAAACGCCACCGGTACAAGTTATAGAGCCTAACGGAGGAGATTATATTGTGGAAAGGTGTAAATTAAAATCCAAATTTTTATCAGAAATCAAGAAAATGGACGAGCCAGAGACAGTGCATTCGCTTCCCGAGCAAAATGCTACCAACCAAACATCCACAATACAAGTTCCAGAACTGAACGGAGGAGAAAAAACTCAGGAACAATGTAGATCAACGTGTGAATCTTCATTAACAATCAAGAAAGTGAGCAAGCCTGAGCCCGAGATTGAGCCTAGACATGTGTTCTCCGAGCAGCATCCTGACATTGAAAAGTCGACACTGCAAGTTCCGATTGGGCCAGATAGGACCTTGGAAAAATGTAGATCAAAATCTGAATCTTCTTTTGAAATCAAAAAATCGAACGAGTCTGAGCTCGTGTCCAAGTCCGAGTGTAAGCCTAAAGCAGAGCCCGATTCTAAACGAATACTTGCCCAGCAGTATTTTAACAACGAAACCTCTACACCACAAGTTCCTGAATACAAAGAGGGCCAAGCGATAGAAAAGTTGACCACAGAATCAAATCCAAACCACCCTATCAATCAACTTGAGCTAAGAAAGTCGCCGAGCTTTGATTTTGGGCATCCCTTCGATTCCAGGTTCGAGGAATCAGATAAAACTCCACTCCTATATCAAGACAATACAGCACCGAGACGTTTTTCCAGCTGCTCCGGCTACTTAAGTCCATTGCATCACGAAGCAGCGGAAGTGCAAGAAAAGACTATAAGAATGGAAAGAAGCACTTCTGATGTTTCAAAGTTTCCATTTCTCAACTTATTAAAGGAAGAAAAACCAGAAAATCTTGCTGTTGATAAAGATCAAGAGAATGGCTTAAAAAGCACATTGTCAACAGAGGATTGTGATGGGATTTCTGCGAAACGGAACGGCAAACGGAAACCGAGATCTTCCCTCTTCACAACCTGCATTTGTTGCACTTCATCAGCATTGAGCTGATTATAGTTTCAAGCTTAAGATAAGTTTCTTCATTACCTTCTTTCTTGGATTCCATTGTTATATGGTGTTTCTTTCACTTATTTTAATTTATTTTTCGCAAGTTTTTTTTAGTATACTTTTTGAGAGGAAATCTTTCTCAGAAATTCAATTCTGTGATTGATCCTTGGATCCCAAACCTCATTTAATTTCTTCTTCTTTTTTGTGTGTGTGTCCATTCTCTTATGTTCTGGAATGCTTGAGGAAATGAAGAGATTCAGGTGGATTGGATTGTAAAACATGGCTATCTTTTTTTATGTATACAATCGTTCTTGTTCACTTCAGTTTCTTTACTAGTTCATTAATTTGATATTTACATCTACTTTCTTTTCTAACTTTTATTTTTTTTATTACATGAGAACCCGCTGGTCGAACTTTTATTCTCATACATAAATTTATTTTGACTCGAATCCATGATTTATATCATGAAAATAACTAACTATATAATATATAGTCTTGTTGAAGATACACTTGTTAAGTACAAAAATATAATATTTTATTCCATTTTTTGCGGGAGTAATAGTCCAAAAAAAGACTAAATTTGTAAAATAAAAATTAAAACTAAATTTTAATAATATAAAATATCAAAATCACAAAGAATCTAATATTACAATGTTCTCTATAAAAATAAGTATAATATTGCTTGATTTGATAGATAGCCTAACAATTCTATATATATTTTTAATTAATTAGACTTCAAATAATACAATAGTAAAATAAGCAATCCCTATAGTAGATGATAACAACCATATTAATAAATAAACAAAAATAATTTTGTGTGTGTGTGTGTGTGTGTGTGTTTGTATTAATTTATACAATGGTCTTCGTCATCTTCACAAACTCTTCTTAGTTAACCAGTCCATCCCCGTTCAAATCGGCTTCCCGTATCATCTCGACGCATCACTTGTTGAAGCTACGTACATTGGATTACAAAATTGTTTCAATAAAAGACGCAAAAAAATCTGATCTCGAAGACTATATAAATGTGAAATGTTATATAGAAGACGTGTTATTGAGTACACACAGAGACGTAGTCTGGGAAAAAAATGATTTTGGCTAGGTGCGAAAATTCACTGTGGTATATATGCTACACAATATTTTTTGTATTTTTTTAAATGAGGAAAGCTATTCGTTTTATTCTTTCGCTAAAACACCAAAAATTATTATAACACGATTTTGTAATAACTCTATTGTTCGAAAAGTGATTTGAGTGAACAAAGTTAAGAAAATAAAAAGTGAAAAATTATAATTTACGGATGAATGTTTTAGATATAAAATCAATAATATAATTGACCAAATCTACGTTATAAGTTGAATGTCGATGTTTTATAAATACTTAATATTATATTTTTCAGGAAATCAACAAACAAACTCATCTAACAAAGTTTTTTAAGCCAATAACACTTTCGTATTTTATTTTTGAAAAATTCAAAAAAAAATCTCATTCGTACTTTATTTTTACAACCTTTTATATTATATTTACTCATTTGTTATATAATTTACTACCATTTACCGGGCTTTGGACAAAAACTCTATTTTTTTAGTTTTTGAGCAAGTTTCTAATTTAGTCTAATAATTTTTTTTACGGGCTACACTCAAAAAACCAAAAACTAATACTTAATAATAATAAGTTTTTAGCACGTATTAAGTTAAATAATTTTTTATTACATATATAAAAAAATTAAATTAAATATACTAAATATATACATATTAGAAAAAACAACCTTGGACCAGATCTCACCCCAGCCTTTGGGGTGGTCTATCTCTCGGGTATACCGACCGGTTCGTTACGGGATTACCTCGTCGGCGGAGATGTGCCCGTTTTGGTCTTTGTCGAACAATTTGAAGGCTTCTCTCAGCTCATCATCTGCATCACTTTCCTATATATATATATATATATATCTGTATATATATATGTGTATATGTTTGTTATTCCCTACAACAACTAGCTATAGTTTGAAGCAAAGATTAATAAGGTTTGTATAATATGCTGGAAATACGATTAGATCAAAACCCTACAATGGAAAAAAGAAGAAAATGGACTTAGAAAAAATGTGGGTGAAATTTGAAGATGAGTAAAGACTTAAAGTTAATCTACCTAAGCATCTCCATTTTTGTCAAATAATTCTTTACTCAAATTTAATCTACCTAAGCATCTCCATTTTGTCAAATAATTTGAAGGCTTCATGCAGCACAATCAGTTTTTGTTGATTCACTCTACTTTCCATTATATAATGGCAAAAATTTGTGTGAGACGGTCTCACGAGTCGTATTTTGTGAAACAGATATCTTATTTTGGTCATCAATGAAAAAGTATTAATTTTTATGCTAAGAGTATTACTTTTTATTGTGAATGTCGGTAGGGTTGACCCGTCTCACAGATAAAGATTCGTGAGACCGTCTCACAAGAGACTTACTCTTATATAATTGCTTGATTCTTTCAAATGGAAATTAGTTCAATGGATACAAATTGCATAAATCCTTCTTAATAAAACATATTTTTTTAACTTATCATGACTACCAAATAGGCAAATAATATATCACCTTTACCACCGAGAAAGGGCAAATCTTAAAATATGATATATAAAATGAACAATTTGCATGCATTGACCATAAAAAAAAAACTTAGCTAAGAAACATAATATAAGAAGGAAACTTGTAAATCAGCTTATAGACTAAAACTATGATACTGTTGCTGATGACTTATAGTTTGTCAGACATTCAAGTTCTAAGTTTGGGACGAGGGTATTGGTTCGAAACACAATTGTAACAAACCTCTCCAACTGCTCAAAAAAAGAAAAGAAAAAAGAAGCGATATTGTTTTTTAGATCGAAATCAAACTAAAAATACTCGTGAATTCATCTGTACCATTATTTTCTTTTTCATTACTTTAGACTTAAAACAATACAATAGCTAGTAAATTAAACTAACCATGTAGTCTAATTTTTTTTTATGTTATATATACAACTGTACAAACGTATATAATATATGATATTTATATCAAATGGCGCCCATCATCATCTTCACGAATTCTTCGTAATTAATCTGTCCATCCCCATCCAAATCGGCTTGTTTGATCAACTGATCAATGTCTTCATCTGTTATGAAAGCTTCTTCAAAACGTATCATCACTTGTCGAAGCTGCAAATATATATTGATTTAATTACAAAGTTTACCCTAATGTTCTTGTCTTAAATCAAGAATCAATAAAAAGATACCAAAAAATCTAATTTCAGACACTATATTATAATTTAGTGAGACATATATCAAGTATATTCTTATGTGCCGCTAACCTCGTCGGCTGAGATGTATCCGTCTTGGTCTTCGTCAAACAATTCGAAGGCTTCTCTCATGTGATCTGCATCAGTTTCCTGGAAAATGAATTCAGCAGCCTGAATTTTTATATAGGAGACCAAAAGGTTTGGTAAACTAAAAGTCATTTAATAATATATAAACTAAAAAAAGAAGAAGAAGAATTAAGAAGAAGAAGAAAATCGAAGAAGAAGAAAGAATATTTCATGTAATATACTCCATGATATAAGAGAGATCACCAAAGTTATAGTTCACAAAATAATTACTCGCTTATAATTCGAAATAAACTACTGTCAACCAGAGATTCTGTTGATCATACATTCATTTTCTCGGTCATATGTTTGACGAATTCCGGAAATTCGATGGTCCCATTTCCATCGGAATCAACTTCTCTTATCATATCCTGCAGTTCTTCGACGGTAGGGTTTTGACATAAACGATTCAGAACTGATCCCAATTCTTCCACGGTTATGCTACCTGAAATTTAATCACCAAAGTTTTGTCAGATGTTATATTGTCTCTTCTACATATTAGCCATATATATTGTTCCTCATACAACTAGTTTAAAGAAAATATTAATAAGGGTTGCATATTTTTTGGAGAATCAAACTGAAAATATGATTAAACTAAAATTTCGATAAAAAAAAAAAAGACTAAAATTAATCTAACCATTCCCATCTGTATCAAACAATTTGAAGGCTTCATGGAGCTCAGCTATCAGTTCTTGAGGAATCAGCCAGCTATTTTCCATTATGCTCATAAAAAAAGAGAGACTTTTATTGAGTGTGTGGAAACAGAAAGAGATCAGGTGATATATGCGAGCTAAGTTGAGATATGAAGAGAGGAAGCTAGCTAGGTCAATTCTACGTGTGGGGCTTTGTTGGAAAACTACTCCTTTGCGAGAGTAAATACACATGGAAATTTCACAAAGTTTATGAATTATATTAAAAATATTGACTGAACTAAACAGGTATAGATCCGCGTCACCTGCTTCACACGCATAGAAAAACTCTCATTAGACCATCTGAGATGTCAGTTTTATCAGACGTATCTCCGACTCAACTCAACTCACAAATAAATTTTACATTTTATACCAAGAATATTATTTTTAGATCTAGGTATCAATTACATAAAAATTAATAATGAAGTATACAATGTGGGACCAATATGTTGTCATATTGTTGAATGATGTGTGATCCAGATTCACACAAATTAACAGATAAATGATGTAGTTTGGGTAAAAACTCTATATTTCTTATTCAATTATATCGGTCCAACTATTTTTTAAAAAATTTGAATTATATCGTTATCAATTATTATAATTATAATCCTTGAAATTGTCAAGTGATAGCTTCCAATTCTCTGATTCTAATTATAATGATTATAATTAATGTTGCCATATATATATATATCTGAAGTTCAAGAAGTTTTTCTAGGTAACTTTTCAATTTTCATTCTTATTTTCGCTAAATATAGAGTTTTGCTACTATAATTTGATTAAATCAATTAATTACTTAATCATACTTATATTCAACAATCTGGTATTTCATATACCTTAAATATATTAGTAGTCTTGGACGTACAAGAGTCAGTCTTTATATGTTGCAGCTGGAGTAGTATTCTCTTTATGTTTTAATATGATATGTTTAAATGATTATCCGAATTAAAAATAAAATATAAGAAGAGTATTACTAGGTTCTAGCTCGGGACAGAGCCAGAAAAATAAAGTTAAGAGGAGAAAAAAAATATTAAAATTTTTAAGAGAGCAAATGCAAATTTTAAGAAGATGAAAATGAAGTAAAATAATTATATCTAACACCTTACTCTATAAAAATAAAAAATCAAAGAGAGACGACCACACCAGTCGGCCCTCCTTTGACTCTCTAGATGTAGCATAGTCACTCAACCGACATACGATAATTATTATGCAGCATGTTAAAATTACACAAACGACATGTACGTGTACGTTTTTATATGAATTTAATTAATAAACCAGTGGTTTTATTATTATTTTTTTTCCCGAATAAATCTCATTCTGCAACTTTTGTGCTAAAAACCCGATCTATCACATTTCGGGGAAATTTCGCCCGAATTTCTCTTGATTAGCTTGATTTTCAAATAGAAAGTATTCGTAGAAATATGTTTAAAACAATAGTTAACATGATAACTTGATTAATGAAAATTAAAATTTACATAAATAATATGATTCCATTATATTAAAATAAATTTTTCTAAAAAACTAAATAAGAACTTATGAAAATATATTTTTCTTGTATTTTTTTATTATAAAAGTAACGGCTTGTTAACATTTTTCTAATAAATTTTACAGTAGTCATTATTTTATTTATTCAAAAAAAAAAATTATACTTATATAGTAAGATGTACAATCGAATACATATAATATTTAGTGAATAAAAAAATAAATTTGAATTTCATAAACGAATTTTCTCAAACATTTTAAATTATAAATATCAATTGATCAAAACTTAATTAATCAATATTAATTTATGAATCTGTATAATTGGTAAAGAGGATTTTGAAGAAAAAATGACAAAATTAGACAAATTATATCGCTTCTCTTTCTCCATTTTCATTTTTATGTATTTCGAAACCTTTTTTTTTAAAACATGTTTCACGTTCTACCCGAATTTTGAGGTCCTAACGAATCCGGCAAAAATTAACTCTCCGGAAGATGTTCTACCACACCGGAAATTGTATGTGGCTAGAAGTTCTGTTATTTCCTTTGATTTTGAAAATTAGTCGATTCAAACCTTATTATTAGAACACAAATTAATATTTTTTTCGTACAACATTGAATTTTTTTCTTAATATAAGAGTTTCCAAGAAAAGGGATTTTCTTCGTTAATTTTTTGAATGGTATTGACTGACTTGGAAAAGAGTTGGAAACTATGCTCCAATTTGTGTCATTTGTTTTGCTTGAATCTTTGTCATTTTGATCATTTAAGTAATCAAATTTCAGTCTTAATTTTGACAATATTTAACGAACAAAATGGGAAAAGAATCAAAGAAAAAAAATATTAAATTAATTTTCCCTATAATATAGTAATTACACTTTATAATTAAAACTAAAGGGGAAACAAATCAGGGATCAATATATAACAAATTATAAAACGAAGCCCACTTGTGTTACTGTACAATTATATATATTCTTTGATTAACTTATTAAACTTGAAAGAATACAATGGTAAACTAACTGTAATCAATGATTACAACCATATTAAATAAGTTAATTTTTGTACGTGTCTGTGTGTATAATTTATACAATGGGCATCATCATCTTCACAAATTCATCATAGCTAACCTGTCCATCCCCGTCCAAATCGGCTTCCCGTATCATCTCGACGATTTCTTCATCTGTCAAAGCTTCTCCAAATCGTAGCATCACTTGTTGAAGCTGCATACATGATTGGATTACAAAATTGTAATTTAGTATATATAATATCCTTGTCTTAAATCAGAAGATGTGTTATTGATCGATTATGCCGACGAGTTTGTTAATTATGGGATTACCTCGTCGGCTGAGATGTATCCGTTTTGATCTTGGTCGAACAAGTTGAAAGCCTCTCTCAGGTCATCATCTGCATCAGTTTCCTGGAAAAATAATTCACCAGGCCTTGATTCTTATGGTGAAAATGTTTTATTAATTAGTAATATTTAAGTTTTTATATATATATATAAAAAAAAGGAATATCGCATGTAATATCTAACTGATGATAAAACGTACGAGAGATGAAAATTATGTGCATATTTTCACCAGAAAACATGTCTTCCGGACAAGCTTTATGTGAACTTTCCGACAACAAAAGGAATATTATACCTTCATTTTCTTGGCCATGAGATCGACGAATTCCGGAAACTCAATCGTCCCATTTCCATCAGTATCTACTTCATGAATCATATCCTGCAGTTCTTCTTCCGTAAGGTTTTGATAGAAAGACCTTAGCACTGATCCCAACTCTTCTTTGGTAATACTGCCTGCAATTTCATCGCGAAAATTCGTCAATCTTTTTTGTTATGTTGCCTGCAGCTACATAAAATTGACTCCATATTAGCCCATATATATAATTATACTCCCAACAATTACTAGTTTGCAGTAAATATTTACTAGGGTTAGTTGTCAATTTTTTGGAGATGACTAACCAAAACCTTACAAAGAAAAAAAAAACCAGAAAGTGGACTAAAAAAAAGTGGGAAAAATCAAAAAATTAATCTAACCGTCTCCGTTTTTGTCGAATAATTTGAAGACTTCATATAGCACCATCAGTTCTTGATGATTCACTATGCTTTCCATTATATATATTTGCTTAAATATTGATTTCTTTGAACAAAGTTTCGATGGAAGAATGTATATATGTATGTGTGAGAGAGAGAGAAGAAAGAACGCAGCTTATGGTATGATATATATAGCTAGCTAGGAAGTTCAATCCTATGTGGGGTTTTGATGGAAATTTCAGAAAAATTTACAAGTAATAGAATACAGTAGAATAGATACTATTAGATACAGTGGCGGAGCCAGATTCCGCCAGAAATATGGCTCTGTCCGAGCTGAAATTTTAAACTCTAAAATCTTTTAATATTTTAAATTGATGTACCCGAACTAATAACATATTATTCCAAAATTATTAAGAATTTACATATACATTTTTTTTAAAAAAAATTTTAGCCCGGGTAAAAAAGCATGTGGCTCTACCCCTGATTAGATACACTTCTAGTAATCGAATGATTTTTTAGTGGTACTGTTGATATGACATCGAACGTTGCTCACTTGTAAAAACCGAAAATTGGTCAACTTTATTGAACGATTTTTGTAATTTTTCAAAAACATGCAAAATTAATTACTAACATGTTAATTACATTACAACGGTAATTAAGGAGAAGTATTTGCATATGAAATTATAATTTGTTTTTATAAAATTGAAAAATAATTTCATGCTAACGTTTATTTATCTACACGATAATAAAATTAATGATAAGAATATTTTATTTTACTTTTATTTTTTCTCTAAAAACCTCGGTCCACTATTTTTCACGCTAAAAATGGCAGTTAGATTAATATAACTACCATATATTTAATATAATTAGGTAAAAAAAATTAATTTTTAGATAAAATAATATAATTCAATATAAAATATACTTCTTAATAATTTATAAATATAACTTAGTTAATTAGTTAGGGCAAACAATTCAAAATTAGACAATTAGGTTTTGTGTATGAAAATTCTTTATATATGCAGGGTCTTCAAGGAAAAAAAATTTAAAAGCTAAGCTTTTAATAATATATAAAATATTTAATTGCTAAAGTTTTTTGTTACGACACACACACACACACACACACACACACACACACACATATATATATATATATATATCAACCCATTGATGTTACTCTTAAGTTCTTCTAGACTAAATTTCGAAAAATTCGTGGAGGCTACAAATTAAATGGTCCTTATTCCTCTCCGTACAATTTGATATTTTATTTTAAGAGACAATTAGACACAGTTAGGGCCCACCTGATGTGTGTAATTTACAAACTACGGGCACATATTTGAGTTTAGTCAGTGCAATTTTCGAAAGATAAGGTCGTAGGTTTTTTGTAATATATATTTCAATGTAAAATTTATGTATGATTAGATAATCCAATTACTTATAAAGTTAGCAAAGTCTTAATGCAAAATCATATTTGAAGGGAAATAATATTGTCGAGTTTGTTAGAATTATAGAATTAAAATATTTCTCTAATTATATCTTTCCTTATTGATTTAAATTGAGTATGAAAATATTATGAGATTTTGCCTTTCTTAAGATAATGAGATAATTGTACAAATATATTTAAGCATATTGTTAATTTATTGAGATATTATATTTTTGTTAATGATTTGATGAGATATGATATCAATGTTTAAATAGAGTTTATTTCTAAACAAACTCTTATCTTCCCTTGTTTAACAGATTTCCTTATGAGATAAGGGTCTCATCTATAAAAAGGAAGACCAAGGACTTTGTAGGGTTGACCGTTCTTTCTCAACAATATACATGCACGTTGCACGTTCTGAACCTTAGAGAAGAACACTTTCAACGTTACTGTTGCCCTGAAGACTGCCGATAGCAAGTGTTGCCTTGAGTGTTGGGAACATCTTCAGACAACATCCGTGACGAAGTTGGCCGAAGAGTGTTTCTGAAACTCTAGTTTTCGTTGGCGTTTCTTTTGCTTTCTTATTCACATTTTAATATTGTTGGTTGTTTTAGAAAGCTTTATTTTCTCAACTTGTTGAGAAAATTGATTTTTGTTATAATCACTAGTGATAGGTTTTTGTAAACAGTGTGGTTTTCTAGTGATTAATTTTTGCCATAAGGCACCGCACAAGTATTTATACTTGTGCATATTCAATCTTGTCCATCGTATTTATTTAAAGCAAATTTGTGTTACAAACTTTAATTTCCGCTGCATGTTGTCCGAGATGTTGTAACATCTGGCACAACATTTAATTCTGATTAAACACAAATTCACTATTTTACATCCTATTATGATATTTTCATTATTTGTTGATATCTGTCGGACAAAAAATCCTAACAAGTGGTATCAGAGCTTTCACTTGACATACTAAGTGCTGATTCTGGTTTTTGTTTTGTATCGACAGAATAAATAATCAATGGATACATCACTTGCTAATGCAGCGCTTCGACCACCAGTCCTAGATAGAACCAATTACAGCCTATGGAAGGTCAAAATGAGATACTACATAAAATCCTTAGATGAAAGGGCATGGCAGCGTGTCATCAATGGATGGACTTCACCAAGCATGACAGATCAAGATGGTGACAGCCTAATAAAACCCGAAACTGACTGGACTGCTGATGAAGTGCAAAGTTCGAACTATAACTCAAAGGCCTTGAATGCTATATTTACGTCAGTTGACACAAACATGTTCAATTTAATCACAAATTGTACTTCTGCTAAAAGCGCATGGGATACCCTTCAAAGACACTGTGAAGGTTCCGAAAGTGTGCGACGAACCAGATTGAGAATGCTTTCTTCCAAATTCGAGATAATGAGGATGGAAGAATCTGAGAACATATTGGAATATGATCGTCGCCTACGAGAAATTGCTAATGAGGCGTTCAGTCTTGGAGATCCCATCTTTAATGAACGACTAGTTAGTAAGGTTCTCCGTTCTTTGCCTGAAAGATTCAACATAAAAATCTGTGCGATAGATGAAGCCAAAGATACGACGCAAATGGCTTTGGAAGACCTTATCAGTTCACTTCGGACTTTTGAGATGAACTTAGACATGCAGAAGAAGGATAAAGGGAAAACAATTGCATTCCAAGCTTCAAACAACAACTACAATGACCTAATTCAAATATCCCAAGAAGTCAATGAATCAGACCTTTGTGAGGACTCTATCTCCTTTATCACAAAAAAATTCGGAGATTATTTGAAAAGAATTAGAGATAAGAAGAATGATGTACAACCCTCAAAATTTCCAAGTCTTCTTACACCTAAAAGACCACAAAGACTTCCTGGCAAACAACATTCTCAACCGAGGAATGAAGGCAGAGAGAAATCTGACTCAAAGAAGTATGATTCAGTGCAGTGTAGAGAATGTAAGGGGTTTGGTCACTATGCCAATGAATGTGCCAACAGATTGCGGAAAAAGAAAGGCTACAATGTTTCCCTAAGCGATGAAGAATCTGATGTGGATGAGAAATACGCTGATGACGATAATCAAACCTCCTTGACTGCATTATTGACAGAAAAACACTGGCTGCAAGTGAACCCTTCAGGTGTTGCCCTAGGTGTTGCCACATCTGTCCGCAACATCTGCGAAAAATCAGTCTGTTTACAATCTACAGCTTCTGAAAATTCGAATGTAGATGATGAATTGGAAGTTGATGATGAAGATATCACTCTTGAGAGTATACAAAAACTTTATGAAGAGTTGTTTGAAGATTGGACCAAAAGAAACAAGTTGAACTCAAGTCTCATGAAGGAGAACATCGATCTAAAAGCCGTGGTTGCCAAACTTGAAGTAATCCTGAGCAAAAAGGATTTGGAACTAGGTAAAACCAAGGACGAACTTCAAAAGGCAACTGAGACTTTGTCCAAATTCAATTCAAGCACATCCAAGCTTGATTCCATACTTTTGATGGGAAGAGATGACAAGAAAGGCTTAGGTTTCAAAGACAGTGTGTTCGAAATTGGTGAATCCTCAAATTCAACTGTTTTTGTGAAAGGAAAAGCTGATACATCAACACAGCCTCAACCCACGCTCTCAATCAAAAGTGATCCTCCGAAAAGACAACATGCTGCACCCGTTCCTAAGAAAAGAAAACGCAGGTATGTATGTCATTACTGTTTTAAGCGCGGACATATCAGGCCCTACTGTTTTAAACTCAGGGATGACTGCATGAATCGAAAGTCGTGTCGGATGTTGCCCCAAATGCTGTCCAACATTTCCCGAAACACCTCCCACCATCGACCTACAGTAAGACAAATTTGGGTACCAAAGGTAAAGACTCACTGTAAAGTTGTCTATACTTCTTTAAAAACTAACACTGCAGGTTATTGGTATTTTGATAGTGGAAGCTCACGCCACATGACGGGATCACGAGAATATCTCATCGATTATGTTGAACAAAAATGTGGTAGAGTAACCTATGAAGGGGGAGCTAAAGGAAAAATTGTTGGAAAGGGAACCTTGAATGTTGAAGGACCACCAAAGCTCCACAATGTGCTTCATGTTGAAGGATTAAATTCAAATTTGATAAGCATAACCCAATTGTGTGATGATAATTTGCATGTGAAGTTCGATAAACATACTTGTGAAGTTTTTGATGAAACTAACATGTGCATAATGACAGGTACAAGGTCTTCGGAGAATTGCTATCAAATAGGTGAAGAACGTTCATGCAAACATGCACAAATTACTGAACTCGACCTTTGGCATCAAAAACTCGGTCATGCAAACTTCAAAACCTTGAAAATTTTGATTAAGTACGATGCTGTACGAGGTATGCCAAATCTTTCATCTGGTATACCATATGTGTGCGGAGATTGTCAACAAGGTAAACAGATTCGCATGTCGCATCCAGTGTTGCCAACATCTGGAACAACACGCTGTTTGGAGTTACTACATATGGACCTTATGGGTCCTATGGAAGTTGAAAGCCTCTGAGGTAAGAAATATTCCT
This sequence comes from Primulina huaijiensis, assembly GCF_012295235.1. Lineage (NCBI taxonomy): Eukaryota > Viridiplantae > Streptophyta > Magnoliopsida > Lamiales > Gesneriaceae > Primulina > Primulina huaijiensis. The sequence goes on from NC_133307.1 coordinate 977,255, forward strand.
TTGTGTGTGTTGATGATTTCTCACGTTTTTCATGGGTTAGATTTATTAGAGAGAAATCAGATACTTTCAATGTATTCAAAACTTTGATCAAAAGAATCACCAACTTCCACAACTTGAAGGTGAGAAGGATCAGGACTGATCATGGTAAAGAATTTGAAAACTCTTCATTCTCATCTTTTTGTGACAGGAAAGGAATTTCACATGAATTTTCAGCACCAAAAACCCCACAGCAAAATGGCATTGCCGAACGCAAAAACAGGACGTTGCAAGAAATGGCAAGGGTGATGCTAGCTTCGAAGAGTATTTCAAAGCGTTTTTGGGCAGAGGCCCTAAATACGGCTTGTCATATTTCAAATAGGGTGTATTTAAGAAGTGGTTCAACCATGACTTCTTATGAAATAATCATGGGAAAGAAGCCTAATCTTAAATATTTTCATGTTTTTGGTTGTGTGTGTTACACTTTGAATGACAGGGATCAACTTGCTAAGTTTGATTCAAAGAGTGATAAGTGTTTATTTTTGAGATATGCCACTGATAGTCGTGCTTATCGTATGCTTAACTTAAGAACTAGGACTATTGTGGAATCTATTAATGTTGTTTTTGATGATTGTGCAGACCTCAAGAAGAAAACTGCTGAAGATGATGTGGAAGACCTACTGGAAGTTCCAATCATACTGGAAAATGCAGATGTTGCCCCAGATGTTGCCACATCTGGCACAACATGTGACACTGAAGTCACCAAATCGCAAGAAGATGCTCACAGCGATGATGAGGCAATGGATGATGAATCGTGTATTCCAAGCAAAATCCAAAAGAATCATCCAGCATCTCAAATAATTGGAGGGATGCATGAAGAAGTTCGAACCCGAAAGAAAGACAAAGATGACTATAGAAAAATGGTTGGACTAGTGTGCATGAGTACCATCTACTCAAAGGTTAGATTTTCATGCTTTGTATCTCAACTTGAACCTAAAAATGTCGATGATGCACTAAAAGATGAGTTCTGGATCAATGCTATGCATGATGAGCTTGAAGAGTTTGTTCGAAATGATGTTTGGACTTTAGTTCCACCCCCTGATAATGGCAATATAATTGGTACATAATGGATTTTTAAAAATAAAACCGATGAGTCAGGAAACATCATTCGAAACAAAGCAAGGTTGGTTGCTCAAGGATACACTCAGGTTGAAGGGGTTGATTTTGATGAGACATTTGCACCTGTTGCCTGCATTGAGTCAATCCGACTTTTGCTAGCCATTGCATGCGTTATGAAAATCAAATTGTTTCAAATGGATGTTAAAAGTGCATTTTTGAATGGTATCTTGTGTGAAAAAGTATATGTTAGACAGCCTAAAGGATTCGAGGATCCACATAATCTTGATCATGTGTCCAAGTTGAAAAAGGCTCTCTATGGCTTGAAGCAAGCACCTCATGCTTGATATGGCAGACTGACTGAATACCTACTCGAAATCGGTTTCAAACGATGTGAGGTAGATAAGACTCTGTTTATTCAAAAATCCAAATGTGAGATCCTTATTTGTCAAATCTATGTTGATGATATAATCTTTGGTTCTTCGTCTCAAAAGCATGCTAATGATTTTGTTGAGTGTATGTCTTCTACCTTTGAAATGAGCATGGTTGGTGAGTTGAGTTACTTTCTTGGTTTGCACATTAAACAATTGCATGATGACATCTTTTTGTGCCAAAGTAAGTACGCCAAAAATCTGATAAAGCAATTTGCTAATGAGAACACCAAGCACATGAAGACACCTATGGGCTCAAATGAAAACTTATCCAAAGACGATGCTGCCGAAAATGTTGACAACACCCTATCTCGCAGCATCATAGGAAGTCTCTTGTACTTGACTTCTAGCCGACCTGACTTAATGTTTAGTGTTTGTTTGTGTGCTAGATATCAATCTAATCCTAAGATTTCTCACTTAAAAGCCGTAAAACGTATCTTACGATACATAGCCGGAACTATTGAATTATGATTATGGTATACACGCGAAACCAACTCTAATCTAGTAGGGTTCTCAGATGCTGATTGGGCTGGGGATATAGACGATAGAAAGAGTACTTCTGGAGGATGTTTTTATCTAGAAAATAACTTGATCTCATGGCATAGTAGAAAACAGAACTGTGTGTCACTTTCAACCGCTGAATCTGAATATGTGGCAGCTGGAAGTAGTTGCACTCAACTTTTGTGGATGAATCAAATGATAGAAGATTATGGATTTAAGAGTGACCCTTTGGTTATGTACTGTGACAACTCAAGTGCGATTAACATTTCAATAAATCCAGTACAACACTCTCGAACAAAGCACATTGACATAAGACATCATTTTATTCGAGATCTTGTAGAAAAGGGATTGATACGAATGGAGTTTGTTGATACAAATAACCAACTGGCAGACATATTCACTAAAGCATTAGACTTTGAGAGATTATTCAACCTTAGGAAATCTCTCAGCATGTGTGCAATGTAATCATTCTTGGATGTTGTCCCAGATGTTACAACATCTCCGACAACATCTACCATGCATTTGCATTTTTAGGACCTAGACATACTGCATTACATTCATACTGTGATATGGTGTGTTGAAACTGTGTAGCATAATTTTTTGACGCACTTACAATTCTGAGTTATCTCTTGAAACTTCACACCTTTACATCTGAATTTAGTCACAAAAGAAGAGTGATTATTTGACCTTAATCAATGTGACAAGTAATCCAAGAAGAATCTGAAAAATTGTGCCTTAAGATCTTTTGGTCTGTGGTTAGAAGGAAAGATGGAAAAAGCTGCCTAAAGTAGCCCAATGAAGGCTGGACTCTTAGTGCGGGAGCTACCCCTTCTAAATGTTAACACAGAAATAGAAGGAAATGGAAAAAGCTATCTAGAAGAGTCCATTGAAGACTGTTCTTCTAGTGTGGGAGCTGCCACTTCTATGTTCAGAAAGGTTATAAGTTAGTGTGAAGCAAAACTGAACATTGTTTCTGGAATTGTAGGTGTGGTCAGAAGATGTTGCCAACATTTGTGACAACACCTCATCTGTACACATATCTCATATTTGTTCTCATGTTTCTATTTATGTTACATTCTGTTATTAGGCATCCATAAGTCATGCATAAACATTAAATTGTGAATTTTGTCATGTCATAAGGATATTCGTATGAAAACAACAACAAAAAAAAAATTCTATTCAAATCCATATTTTTACAGGCAATCGAAATCATGTGCTCTTTAATGTTAAATGGAGCTAAAATTCGATATGGGTTTTATTTCTGGACTTATTTTGAAACGTAATTGCACATAATTGTCGAGATAATTTTTGAAGATAGCAACGCTTAAATCCCGTAGTTTTTTTTACCGTTGGACTGAGTCAATTACTGATATGGCATGTTACCGTTGCAATGTAGGCTTATGCTTATCCGTTTGATTTACATAGCCTAAATTGTCATTACTTGCCTAATTTTTTCTCGAATTTTCTTGCTCGCAAATTCCTCTTCTATTCTTTGTTTTGGGCAAATTTTTCTCACAATCTAAACAATGGCAGGAAAGGGTTTTGATCCTCACGATATCCGCAGTGAAATGGGTCACACAGAGGATGTTGCCCCTTCTCCGGCAACATCCGATGCAACACCCACAGGTTCCAACTTACAAATCATCCCTGCTGCTCTTACGCCGGAACCCCTGGAGATTATTGCACCTGGTGAGGCTGGGAATGCCCTAGACGTTGATAATCCACCTATCATCAGGGTTTTCAATCCACCCTCTCCTCCAAAAAGACGCTCAAAAAAGGCAGGCCGGCTACAACCCTGATCTTACTCCCGGGAAGAGATTTCGTTACAAGGGCCAACCTTCCACTCGCCCTTCGTTGATTGATCCTGCAGAAACTTCGGGAGATGACTCTGCTGATGGTGACTACGAATTGGTTGGTCGTAAAAAACCTGCACCTCGGGTTGCTGTTATCCTTTCATCGTCTTCCTCGGACCAGGATGTTGATGCTCTTTCTGATACTGCTCCTCCCCCCACACAACTCTCGCAGAATCCTTTTGAAGAAAGTGAGGATGAAATTTCGTTGGCCCAATTTATGGCCAACTTGAAAACTCAGAAAGGTAAAGCCTCATTTGCCTCTACTGCTCCCCGAATTTCTAAGAGTCCTACTGCATCAAGCCAGTCTACTACTAAATCTGCTGAGGGAACGGTTTCTGGTGGTGCAAGCAAACCAAATACTCCTGACCCAATGGCTGTCGACTCAGATGCTGCGGCCACTGAGGACAACATTGATCTTTCTGCTTATGATCTGGCCACCAGTTACAACAACATGTTTTACTCTGAGACGGCATTCTCCAATTGGCCTCTCTATGCAACTCGAGAATTTGTTGCGGAACGCAATGTGGATTTGGAAGCTTTTTCCCGGTACAATTTAATCGAGTTTCTGAGATCTCGAGGTTTGTTTTCCACAACCTCGTCTCTTCTTCCGTACTGTCATAAGGTCGTCCTCGAATTCTATGATAATCTGTCTTCGAGTGTTGGCGATCCGCGATCGGCAAAATTTGGACAAGTTTTTGTGCGAAACAGGTTGTACAAATTCACCTCCGATGTCATTAATACACACTATGGTACACCTGCTGTTGCTGAAGGTTCTCCTCCTGATTTAGATGAAGTGATTTCTGTTCTCACTGGTGGAATGGTCAGCAAGTTTCCCCTCCATCCCCATAAGGTCTCAGCTGCTACACTCACATCACTATATTCAGTGCTGCACAAGATTGTCATCCACAATTGGACTCCGACCTCCAACACCACTGTTGTCACCAAGGCTCAGGCCCTGACTCTCTTTGCTATTAGGAACTCAGCCTTCAATTTTGGGTGCCTGGTGTGCAACACGGTTCTGCAGTATGCCAACGGGGGATTGAAATCGTCCAGACTCCCTTTTCCATCTCTCATTTATGGAATTCTGGTGTCTCAGGGGTTCGTTAAGGACGTTGGTGAACCTTCTACAACGGAAAGCGTACTTTTGAAGATTGCTCCTGCTCTTCTACACGGAAAGAGGAAGGTTGATCTTCCTTGGAATGCCACTACCACCGTACCGTCTACTGCTGGTCCTTCTCTGCATTCCACCTCTGATACATCACCCCCTGATGCTGGACCTCCTTCACATATCACCGATTCTCCACCCACATCGGGGTATTTGAAGATTCCAGTTGCTGGTGCTCAGGCTCATCTTGATCATGCCCGCAAAAAGATTGCCCAGGACAAGGCCGATTTGGCTTACTATGAGAATTTGGCTACTACCATCGAGGTTCTGTTGGCAGTAGGCGTCTTTCATGGACAAAAAGGGGGAGATGATAATGCTGGTCCATCTGGAACTAAGGATGACAGTAATGACGAAGAGGATGACAGTGATGATGATGAGAATGATGAATGAGGGTTATTTTTTTTTTTGTTTTCAATGTTTCTGCTCTAGTGTTAGTGTTTTGCGTTTTTGTTAGTTGTGACGAGCCTCTTATACTTTTACTCTTTGAGTAAGTTTGTTTTGTGCAGGTGTTGCTCTGAATGTTGCCAACATTACTAACAACACTTCTGCTAACAGTATCTTATTCAGGGGGAGACTAACATTCTTGAATTCAGGGGGAGTTAATTGGAGCTAACAAGGATAAATAGAATTGATCTCATTTTGTCCAAGAAAAGCAAAAAAGGGGAGATTGAAGGGAAATAATATTGTCGAGTTTGTTAGAATTATAGAATTAAAATATTTCCCTAATTATATCTTTCTTATTGATTTAAATTGAGTATGGAAGTATTATGAGATTTTGCCTTTCTTAAGATAATGAGATAATTGTACAAATATATTTAAGCATATTATTGATTTATTGAGATATTATATTTTTGTTAATGATTTGATGAGATATGATATCAATGTTTAAATAGAGTTTATTTCTAATCAAACTCTTATCTTCCCTTGTTTAACAGATTTCCTTATGAGATAAGGGTCTCATCTATAAAAAGGAAGACCAAGGACTTTGTAGGGTTGGCCGTTCTTTCTCAACAATATACATGCACGTTGCACGTTCTGAACCTTAGAGAAGAACACTTTCAACGTTACTGTTGCCCTGAAGACTGCCGATAGCAAGTATTGCCTTGAGTGTTGGGAACATCTTCAGACAACATCCGTGACGAAGTTGGCCGAAGAGTGTTTCTGAAACTCTAGTTTTCGTTGGCGTTTCTTTTGCTTTCTTATTCACATTTTAATATTGTTGGTTGTTTTAGAAAGCTTTATTTTCTCAACTTGTTGAGAAAATTGATTTTTGTTATAATCACTAGTGATAGGTTTTTGTAAACAGTGTGGTTTTCTAGTGATTAATTTTTGCCATAAGGCACCGCACAAGTATTTATACTTGTGCATATTCAATCTTGTCCATCGTATTTATTTAAAGCAAATTTGTGTTACAAACTTTAATTTCCGCTGCATGTTGTCCGAGATGTTGTAACATCTGGCACAACATTTAATTCTGATTAAACACAAATTCACTATTTTACATCATATTCTGATATTTTCATTATTTATTGATATCTGTCGGACAAAAAATCCTAACAAAATTTTTTGAAGTTCAAAACTTTTCTCTTCTCAATCTTGATCAATTTGTTTGTTCATTTTTACTTTGTTCGAAATTTTCCATCCAAATTTCGACGTCCCAAACCGATCCGGCATGGAGAGTTGCACGAGGTTTTCTACCATAAATGGAAATTGTAATTTGTAAGAGCATCTACATTGGGTGGGTGTGGTTGATCTCTTCCTCTTCATTATTTAATGCATTTATTTTTTAAATTTAAAATTGTCATTTTATTTTTTAAAAAATATCATAAATTTTTTAAGAAGTTATGTTGTTTTTAATTTTATGAGATATCTCTTTCATTTTAAATTTATACTCGAGAAAAAATAATTTGAGTAATAAATATACTTAAAAATAAAAATCACTTAAAGATTGTAAATAAAATTATTAATGTATTTATTAAAAATAAAAATAAAAATAAATATATATGAGTGGATAATGAGACTCGTAAATAATGAGCATTACTGTTAAAATAAATATAAATATATGGGAAGTAGATGTTAATATAATAGATACATACATGCTTTTTGAAAATGAAATTAACATACTGACATGTGTTATAACACTCATGAATATGGATGGATGTCCTAAGTGACTTCAAATTCAAACTTATTATAATTAAAAAAAATAGAAAAGATTGAGTATGAATCTTTTGCACTTAATTTCATTTTATTTTAAATATTATATTCTAACTTTGTCGTTTGAGCATTAATAATCAAGAATTTTTATGACAACACTGTATTTTTCAAAGTTTTATTAATACAAAGTTTCTAAGAAATGGGGTTTTCTTTGTCTGGTGAATTTATAAGAGGAATGAGAGACATGGAAAAGATTTGGAAAACATACTCAAATTTCCAAGCAACTCTCGCAAGGGCTAATTTGACAATCAGCTCTATTCTTCCAAAAACTTACATACACACACACACACACACACACACACACACACACACACATATNTACGCCCATGTAGTAGTCTTACCTAGATTCCTGCAATCACACCAAAAATAACAAAAACGCATAATTAACAAAAACGCATAATTCTGCCCCAAGAAAAACTAATAATCTATACGAATTATAAGAATAATTTAAGTGCACAAATTACACTTATTAGTGTATGATGATTACCATTTCACCTTTTTTAGTTTACTCTAATCCAAAATTAGTTTCAAATGGCGTCTACTTGTAGATTTTTGGCCCCATGTTGATATAATGCAGCCATATGCGGGTGCAGAAGCGTAAAACAAAATGATTAATATCTTGATTCGCATTTAATGGCTATGTGATTCGCATATAATGGCTAAAAAACAAAATCTAAAAATGATACAAAGACTAAGAAATTTTTTTCCCCATAATTGATTAATCTGTATTAATCAAAACTACTTTCATATTGGTCATACTTGAAAATTATTTCTGAAAGCAATTCATAATAGATTTTAACTGGACAAAACAACAATCCAAAAGGGTAAATTTGTAATCAAACGCGACAAAGTTACAAAGCTAAAACTATAATCAATCTAAAAAAACAATTAAGGTTTTTTTTTTTAAAAAAAAAAGAGCACAACGCTAATCATCATTATGTAGAGGGGGTCCATTCCCCTAATCAAGGTTAATTTAATTTAACCATAAAAGGATAAAAATCAGGGCGACAGCATAATTTGGTGGGCATTCAAGAAGGCAGGATGAATGAAAGAGATGGTAATAGTTCACTGGAGAGATGATGTCTATCTAAAGTCCAGAAACTATGTGACTTAATTATTTCATTTGCACAAACTTGAATGATGATGTTTTGTAATGGTAGTTCAAGGTAAGCTGTTGTCATTTTCTTATGTGATCGAAACCAAGTTTTGAATATTGTAAAATTTCATCAAAAATAAATATTATTCATATCTCGTTGAATTATGTATGTATCACTTTTTATTTGAAATCTTCTGTTTTACTTTGTGTATCATTCCATACTAGCTAGGCATATCGGTGTAAATCTTTTATATAATGGAAACTGATTCTTGTGAAGCGAGTTTCGTTCCATCCATACGTGACGACTTCTCGGCTCGTGAATAAGAAGAGTTCAGACTTCCAATCCATGGTACTATTCAACGAGGGGCTCAAACTATAGGTGAATGATATTCGTGCATAAAATTAGTGCTCAATGACACAGTTAGGTGAAGAGATGCATTCGCCCCATGTGCTAACAGTGTCAAGTCTCGATCAAATTCCCTACCAGTGATCGAACATTAATAGAGATGTAGACCTACAAGTCTTTCGCCTAAAATGGGGTGCTCAAGGAGACGCGTATATGGGCTTCTCAACACAAGAACAGGATTTTTTTTAAAGAGAAACAGTGTGTGTATATGTGTGTTGAGTGTGTATATATATTCAAGAAAAGTGTACTTCAAGAAGAGTTTTCATATGTATATAAATTCAAAGGGGTCTTTAGATCTGTAATTTGGTGAAATTTTTATTTATTTATGATATTCGATTATTTATTGAATGAATAACCTTCCATGTCCAAGCATTCGTGTCTAATACATATTAAAATGGCGGTCAAAGATGGGCCAAATTCAATTTTCTTTATGAAATTAAAATTTGTATTTTTTTTGTGGTGGTTATCGACCAACCAAATTTGCAAGGAAACTTGACATATAGCTTATTAATAGTAGTAGTTGAAGAGAATCAATGCAACGTGAAGAAAGAATTAATATCATATCATTCTTGTCCAGAATCAGAGCTCTGTAAGACATAAATATGAAAAGCACATTGTTGAGTATTGAAGTTTAGAACCAAAAATTTAAAACTAAATTGACTAGCTAATTTGCCCATCTCCGATAATTTTATCCACTTGCCAAAAGAATCTGCATACGCTTGCCAAAATCCTCTCTTTCACTAGATGACATTACCTCTCTTATTAAGAGAAAACCGTGCTTGGTTCAAGTTACTCCATCGCAATGTATATATATAAAAAATTGTATAACCGATTTTCGGGTTTTGATAACTTTTTCATGCCTAAGAAACAGCTGTTGGACAGCTAAAGATAATCGTACTAAATTGGGCAATCATCGTTTTCATATGTTTACCCAATTCGTGGAAAGAAATGCTTCTAGCATTAATCAAACTCAATCGGTCTAATAATTATAAAGAAATCAAGTAGCTTGCTTAGCTGCAAACCGAAACCCACCCCAACATTACATCATATTATCACAATCTAATTTATGTTCTACGAAGATATAATATGTGAAATATGTATCAAAAATTGAAATTTGTTAAAGATGCCAGAACGGATTCCTCTATTAGAGAAAGGACATGATTAGCCGGAGAAAACAATGCAATATGCAGAACCCACATTTCAAAGAGAAAAATTTCAATAAACAGCAAATTATTAATTGGTGGGGAACTTGGATGATCGTGCATGGCACTAATCACAAGATTAAAAGCCAAAAACAGAACATTAGATTAAAACACTCGAGGAGATAAGAGGGTTTTTTTTTCCATAAGGTACGCCATAAATTACCGGTGAAATCAAGGTAACATTCTAAAACGAATAAGAAAACACAGACACAACTTGCATAGCAACCAACAGTTGAGAGTGACACAAAATATATCTAATTAAATCACACGCATTCAACAATACAAGTACATCACAACAAACATTTCAGTATAACTATATGGCCAACTAAGAATCTCAAAACCAGTCGTTTCAACAAACCAGAAGACATCTAAAGCATAATTTACGGCCGAATCACACGACATTTTAACAAATCTTTCATTTCCCCATTTCGTTTTTCAGCTTTCATTTAGACTCTGGATCATCCACTATTGACCATGCCGACCACAGAGCCATCTCCCAGAGCGGAAAGTTAGTTTCGGTTCTTTAATTTTTCAGCGGCCCTGGGAGCTGTAAACAAAGAGAGATGTTACAAGAAACTTAAAAAAAAGTCCAACGATACAACAGAAAGGTTCGAGTTCAATTGTTCCATGGGTTTCTTTCCTTGTTTATTTACTATGTTATTTATATTTGTAGGTCCAAGTTTGTCGTGTATCCATGTTTGTATTTCAAGTATTCCAGTTTGAACATTACATTCTCATCCTCATGCAACTTGGCAATTAAACATCCCCAATGCATATATGAAATGAAGATTACGAGAATAGATTATTGAGTTTTAAACCATCTATAGAGTCCAAATGTTCGTATGGTTTTAAAAAGACAATCATAAATCATAAACTGAATAAATAACCGAGAGGCTCTCCAAAGAATTTCTGATCACACAACATATAATATGCTTTTAAAAATTAAGAAGTTCATGCAGTGATAAAAGCTCATATATGGGGATAAACGAAATCCAAATCTTATAATAAAATGGCTAACCTAATCCAATAGCATCAGTGCCTTTCATAATTTTGAGCCTCCGGCATGAGTCAATGAACATCCTAGAACAGAACCACTGCTCAGTCACGTGACAAGTTATGGAAGATATACAAAATAACATCAATAATAACCAATTTCTCATGTTCCATTAACTCAGTTTCACACAATTCCGAGTAGCATATTCAGAAACTCGTGAAATTCCGAGGAAAACAATGCAGATAAATGTCAACCATCCAATTGTGCAAAACTTCACGAGTTTGAAAAATAAATAATTAGAGACGTACGCTGACAAAAAAACACAAGAAATTACTGATGTTTACCAGCCGCATGCACTAAACTCTAAATTATTTATTTTCTTATGAACTAATTCAGAAATTAAATATAAATAACTGCTTACAAGGAATGAGTAAGTTGCAGACTGGATCATAAACCAAATTAAAAAATGTCGAATACTCAAGAATGAAAAGTTGATCAATTCCGACCTTGACTGACATTGCCAAAAAAAAAACAAATTAAATCGAGAAAATTCATATATTTTTAGTGCTGGCGACGCGATAATCAGCGAAATGTTTTCTTACTTTACTTTGCTACTAAGTTAAACCTTCAATTGTGGCACATATTTGACACCACAAATAAATATATTTATATTAAGTGTGCAGATTCATCTAATGAAACTTCGTCTCGAAACTAGATAACTTTGAGTGGATGTAGCTTCATTATTTGTTTTAAAGAAATTATATATGGTAAGCAGCAGCAATAACCATAGACTCAAAGAAGGAACAGTAGAAAATTTACTTCCAAGGGACATCTCCAACAAGCATCCAATCACCATCCTTATCCTCGTAAGTCAGCACATAATCAGGTCCGTGCAAAAGATCCCTCATCTTGTTCTCACTCAATATTTCCTTGTTTGGAGCTCCCTGAGGTCCACATTGTCCTGAAGCCAGAACAGCGTCACATAATCTTGCACATGCTGGAATTATAATCTAAATTGAAGAAAGGCTTACCTAAGGTAAAACAACTGAACATTTTCTCAAGCGCGGTAGAAAGTTCAGCATATGTGGAGTACATTCTCAGATCCACCTTCCTCAGATAAGGAGCACNGTGTGTGTGTGTGTGTGTGTGTAATATAAAAATGGCCATTATCGAGTTGAAAACTTGGGTTGTCCATTTTTTGGAATAACCTTGTTCACTATTGGAATATCCAAAATAGCTTCTTCTTTTTTGTTAAGAGACTTATGTACTCAGTAAAATAATCAAATGGTCTCTTTACCTTTTTACAATTAACAATATGGATCGATGTTCACTAAATATGTATTTTCTGGTGATTGTATGAATGAGATGAGCTCCTGCAAACGATAAAACACGACTGACCTACTACTAGACGACTTGAAAGCACAAACTCCTTAGAAAAAGGCCAGAGATGAGCTCTGACGCATCCTTTCAACGCTCAAGTCAGATATTAGTAGTCAAACAATACATCAGAGTAATAGCTCAAATAAAAAAAAATTAAATGAATGTTTACCCTTTCAACGCTCAAGTCAGATATCCTTTAACTTGTTAGCCGAGGAGACATCCACCACAGCCGTATGGTCAGTAAGCTAAGAGTGGTGCAGTTTCTGTATCGTTAGTACTAGGACTATAAATGAAGCGAGTCAGTTAGTGAATTTTTCGAATTGGTTCGATAAATATTTTACCCATATTCGAATTTATTGAACTCGACTTTGTTCGAATCGAACTCAAGTCAAAATCATTTTGTTCGATTTTCGCGAACATTAATATTTATTATTATAATATAATTATATATTAAATATATATACATTTCGAGCTTTAAAACGTTTTGACCTTTCGAACCATCTCGACCTTACTATCCGAACAATAATTCGAATAGCTCGGAAATATGTTCGAAGATTTTGAGCAACTTACTTTCGAGCCGACCTCGAGCTAAAAAAATTTCGAGTTCGAATTGAACTCGGATATACTTAATCCGAGCCAAATTCGAACCTTAGTTAAAAATCATAATAATTTAGATTTGATTTTTCATTTTTAAATAATAAGAGTACATATACAAAAGAATAAAATAAAAAATCAAAAGTACACACAAAACATGCACATGAGCACCATACACATTGATCGTTTAAATTTGGAAATCTCAAGAGTTCAAATTTTCAAGATTCAAAATGCAATTTCTTGGAAATATCTTTGGTCATTTACAAATTCAATTCAAAAGCAGAGCTTCGACCCGTCTGCGACAAATCGAAGTTACATTTGACTCTAAATTTGAATTGAAATTTCATAATATATTTGACATTCTGATATTCTGAAAAATAATTATCAACTGGAAGTTGAAACATATGGTTTAATAAATTATCACATAGTTGTAGCATAAAATAAAACCAGTATTAAACGTAACTTGAAAAGTGAAAGATATTAGAAGCCCTCTCATATGGCCAACCAAAGATGTAACATAATACATGTAGATAAAGAGACCCTTCACCGACGAAACTTTTTCGACCATTCGGATGATTTCTTGACATTAGTATGCATATACTTAAGAGGTGAACCCAGGAATTTAGACAAGTTCGCCTTTTGGGTCCGCCCCTATGCGTGAAGAAACGAAGCTTTTAGGACCATTCGGATGGTTTCTTGACATCACGTAGGGGAACCGAGTTCTCAAAGCAATGATAGAAACCATAATGTGGGTACCTTTCATACCAAGTCTCTTGCTGGACGTGAGTATCCCAGTGCTCCCCACTGCTGCTCTTCCCATACTTGTGTACCCATCCGGAGCCGTTGTGTCCTTCGCCCCATGTTCTGTTCCAACGATCTCCATACTTTCCTTCCCACCATGTTTCCCCTTGCTTAACCCCATGGCTGTTGAGATCAAAGTTCTCGTCCCATTTATCGCCCCATTTTGACCAGCCATCTCCCTCAAAACGCTCAGCCCATTTGTCTGTGTATTTTATGCCTCCTCCTAGACCATCATATGTCTCACCCCACCTACAGCGAGAGAGCATAGGGTACGAACAATATAGCAAAGAAAGAATAAAAAAAAGTTGTGAAATGTAACCGAACATCAAATCAATGTAACAGTAGCTGTAGCTGTAGCTGTAGCTGTAGCTGTAGCAGTAAGCCTTTAAAAAAATATGATTTTAGATTCAAGTGGTATGATAAATGTCATGGGATTGATCCATTCACGTCTGTTTGACCTTTGTTCGTTGACTCCGCCATTCAGGAACTAGCAGGCTCAACCTATGATAAGAAGTGCTCGTGTGTGAAGACGATTAGGGGTCGAGAGTTACAAATCTATAATTATATTTCAAATGGAAGTTTCTTTACTCAACACATATCATCTTCTTCCCTTGATTAATTTCCTATACTTGGTGAATTCTTAAATTCGCCACCAAATACAATTAAACAATTTCGTACCTCTCATGCCAAACATGAGCATGTCCAGCATCTAAGGGAGTGTAAGGATCGATGCTGCACCACTTGTCAGCCCACTTCTCAGCTTTGCCAGCACCATAACGCTCCCACCATTTTTCTTGCCACTCGCTCCCATGATTGTTCTTCCCCCACTTTTCTGCGGTTTTTTCAAGATATACAATCCCCTCATTCTGCAAAACATGAGTCACTTAAATTCAAAGAAAACATGCCAACTTTATGATGTATCGAACCGTGATTTAAAAGTTGAGATATTCAAACTTTCACCCCATGGAAATAGAAAACCAAAGAAAAATTGTGATAAAGTAATAACCTGACTCATTGTTTCCCTCCAATATTCACGCCAAACATTTCCAGCAGCATCACGTCCAGATTTCTCCGAACCAAGTTCCTTATAGCCAAACTCGTCTGAGGCTTCCCAATATTTGTTCTCCCATTCAACAGCCTTATCAGAACTGACGCCTCGAATCAGAGTCCATTTACAGAGGACCCCATCAGGCCGCTGTTCTATTCCCGTCTCCTTCCACCATTTTGATCCATCAGGAACAACCCCTTGCGAAGATGCTTGGTTCGCTTCATTAAGAGCCTGAGCTGCTTCAGCCGCTTGTGCTGAAAATTGAACCTCGATGTCATTCTGTTCTTCCAAATGAGGTGTAAATTCCGATTTTTCGATCTCCAAGGATGACTGGAGTGGGGGAAGAAAAGGGCTATATTTAGTTTGAGGAATTGTGGTCTGAAAAGGGATGGAGAAAGTATCAGATGATCGTTCTTTCTCTAACACTGGGAAGAATCGTGCAGGAGATGGAGATGTTTGGCCAGCAAGCTTTGGACTAAACGAACCATCATCATCTGGAGGAGGTTCCCAGGTCCAGAAACTTGGACCAGGCGTACCAACATCTATGCTTCTGGATTGTGACGCCAAAGAGCTTCCATTTTGTATCCCTGGTCAAGTTTGTACTCTATGATTAAGCACGATTCAATAATATGAGATGAAAATAGCGTTCCACATATCATGACGAACACAGCCTCGAATACAAAGAGAATGTCCGACCGAGGTAATTTTTCAAACTATCCTGTTGAATACATGATGATGATCATGCTCAAAGTATTTTTATCCTGTGTTTCGGACTTCTTGTTTTATGCTGTAAGGTTAACTGAGAAAGCACATTCTATCAGACGCTGATCACCAACAGAGAACAGTCACCAGTCAGTATGGCTATTGTGTCATCATTTGGAGATTCAATATCTCATGCTACAGTTATGCACCATAAATGAAATAAATTTCAAACAAAATGAAGCAATACATGTCTAAATATCGCCCATAGATGTAATTCATAAAAAAAAATATTTAATTAAATCTTGAGGTTTATGGACAAAGAAATAATGATCAAGAACCATGTTTTAAAAAAAAAAAAAAAAAAAAAAAAAACCTTCTTGCGGATCCTCGCCATTTTCACCGCCTCTCTGAACTTCCACATCACCGGAATCCTCCACCTGCGGCTGAGCATTATCCTTAACCAGAGCTCTGGCAGCGGCAATTGCAGCCGCCGCCCGATCAATCACCTGAATCCTCTGAATCTTATCTCTTTCCTCGACAGAAAATTCTAGAAGCTTCTTGAACTCATTGTTCCTCCTCTCCAATTCTTCATCACTTTCCTCTGTCCCCTGCCCACTATCATCGGAAGTATTCTCCGCCATCCTTTCGAACTCCGCGGACTTCCTCTCTCGCTCCATCGCTTTCTTCCACATCTCCAGATACGAGTCTCCTCCCCCATCTGCAGCACCGATTCTCGAAATCCTCACAGTGCTGTTCTTGTCTTTTAGTATATTACTGGACAGAAAATGTACATCTTTGGTGAAGATCAGAAAAGGGTCGCTGAGTCTGCGACGGTAGAGTAGTGGGGAAGAGACGATTAAGGCGGCGCGTGGGTGAGCTAGTTTGAAATGGGTAGCCATTTCGGAGGTTTTCGGAGGAGCACACGCAGAATTTGATCGACTGAAGCCAGTTTATATCCAAAATTCTTCGGGAAAATGCGAAGATTTCCGTAGAATTGAAGGAACGCAGCGATGCTGTCCCCAAAAAAGTTAAAAAATTTATCAGAAATACATGTGCTCCCATAGGAGAAGATTCTTGAATCAACTGTGGGCACGAGGTATTTAGCGCTTTTAGGTGGAAATTATAGAGAAATTTGTTTGTGTATATTATATATTTATTTTTTTTTTTAAAAGTAGTTTTTTGTTTGATGATTTTATGGATTTTATTTGTGATTTTATAAATTTTTATTTGTGAAATATGTCAATTATGTTTATATTTACAATAGAAGATAATATTTTTGATATAAAAAAGTAATATTTTTTATAGATAACCTACATAGAATATCTATATCACAAAATTGATGTGTCTCACAAAAAAAATTAAAGCGAGATTTCACTTTCTCAACACACCAAAGTTGTCGACCATGAGAGATTAGTGTTTGATCTTATAAATTCAAAATCAATTAAACAAAGTTTTAGTTCTAATGATGATTTAAAACTTTTTCTAGTTTATTATAACCTCTTAGAATGAGTACTCGTGATAGAATCACTTGTGGAACGAGTGAAAATATCCAGAAACCTACAAATTCTCAAGTATACGAACTTTTGTTTATGTATATATTGTTTCAAATTTTGTAAGCTCGAACACGACTTGCACTTGATCTTGTGCTCGAAAATATTTATAACATAACAGAGATCGAACTCGTCCTTGTCCTCGATCTTGAAAAATAAAATTGAATCTTTTCATGTAACATAATTTCATCATCCCAACTCATACATAATTACTCGCCTAGCTCTCGAGCTAATGAAGTTGAAACAATTAAAACTCAAATTTGACTCGAGTTTTGACCGAGCCACTCACAAGTATCTTAGCTCTCTTGCACCCGTGATTGTTCCTGTATTATTTTGCCCACGAGCACGGGCGGAGCCACATGCTTGTACACCCGAGCTTTAGTCAGAGTGGCCCGATTTTTTTTAAAAAAATTTATATGTAAATTTTGTATAATTTTGGAANACTGACCTTCACAAAAAGAGCACCAGGACCAGGTTTACCATCAACTTCATCGTTGTTCTTTGTGTTTGTGGCCAGAGTATTCTTTCTGTAGGATCTGATAGGAGGCCAACCAACAACCTGTGCCCTGCAAAACAATGAACAATACAAAAGTCGTAGGTCCCAGAATAACTTGATTACAATACTCATCTATTGCCATTTAACGAGCTTAAAACACGCACTTAGCTGCAGGTACACTACTGGCGTTAGATCCATTCATCTTGTCCTTGCATTCCTGTGACTTCTTCGCAGGCACCTCTGTCTTAATGGATGGTTGGGTTCCAGATGACCTGTTGGAAAGCATAACATTTATCCCAGCATTGCCAGCCAAGTTTGCTTGTTCAGGATCAGAAACCGACCCATTCAACGTCCAATTCCCTTCATTAAATCCATCTACAGTATCTGAGAATCCTCTTTTGTTGCCGGAAGTGACCGTCTTTTGCGATACCAAACAGATTCCTTCCTTTGATGGAGCCAGCGGAAACAGTTGCTTCTCGTCAAGATTCCCGGAACTCAACGGGGTAAAACCTAGATCTCTCTCTGGCGATTGGCATCCAGGAAGACCAAGCCGCAATTCAGTCGCTTTCAGATTCAACTTGTTCTTGTTTTCTTCAGGTATTCTTGAGAACGCAGAGCTATCAACTGAAGAACAATCAGACAGACCCATGTAATTGCGTTCTTTCAACCCCAATTCATTCTGGGTGATGCAATCTGTAGATGCTGAAGATGCCATCAAAGAAACATTACATTGACTTTTCCCCTCAATACCCAACAGTGGTGGAGACATCAAGTGCAATACAATATCCTACAATCTGCAAAATAGAGGTTCATTGAGAAAACTAACAGTAGTCTTAAACTGATTTACGCAAACATATTCATGGAACAATAACATTAACTTACCCAAATATAAGAGTAACTCTTGAAAGGAAAACTTTGTCGTGAAAATCTTTATTTCTACTAGGGACAAGTAAGGAAATATTCACACAAAACGGAAAGGTTTATCATGAAATCTGCAACCCTAAAATGAAGAAAAAGGCAAAACTAAACATAATTTCGGATAGTCAAAACAGATACTCCAATTCTCCTAAAAAAATTTAAAAAATCAAAACATCAAATCACTACCAGAGAAAAGTTTTTTCGAACAGAGACAATCAATCAAATTCCTCCATAAACAAGCAGATGAATACTGATTACCGCCACACAAAAATGGGAAAAAAACATAAAATCAAACGACAGAGTCATATTTGGCAACTTCCCCACAACCTCCACAGCCATAACCCAAAATCTCACTCTTCCAACCTTCAATCAGTGCTCATACAGAAGCACAAGATCTACGACACACGTCACACTATCATATAGTCAAAAGACAACAAATGCTACAAACAAACTAAAGATCTCAGCTCAATTTTAGTACCACCAAGCCAAAAAACAACAAATTCGAAAAAAAAAAGGCATTTCCACTTGTCCGCGAGAATAGTAGCTCGTACCTGCAAATTATACACGAATCGAGCAGTAACAGCAGAAGCTTAAAGAAGATGCGGATTCAGAACTCGGACGAAATGTAGAGAAAAGCAGGAAACGCAAAACAGAGAGGATTTTTCAAGTACCCTCCATCCGAAGAAGAGGAAGTTAGAAACAAAAGCTAGAGAGAAGAATATATGTATATGTATGTAATACGAGTAAAAAAATTGCAATCCGACAGGGTGGGGGCATAAAGGGGATTTTGTGTGAGAGTGGGAAAGGGATCATCGACGGCTGGGAGAGATTCGAGCAAGTGGATCGTGGCCGTTGAAGATGCTCATGGAGATATAATTACCTGTTGTTGTTACTGGATCTCTTTTAAAACTCTCTGGCAGAGACCCAAATGGCGAATATGCCCTTCATATTTGTAAATAACAGATGCTCTATATAAATAATTATATGGTTCACAAATAATTATTAGCTTAATTAAATTTTTAAAACTCAAACAAGTCTAGGATGATGTTTCACAATTATGTTTCACAATTAAATTGTGAAAACTAAAAATTGTTTTGGTTGTTCTGTTATCAAAATTGGAGTTGTATACGTCACCATCACCATTTGAGTGAAGTGGCTAAACATTTTCTTTTTATTTAGAGGAACATGAACTCGAACCTACTTAAGACAAAAATTTGTATGAGACGATCTCACAGGTCGTATTTTGTGAGACGGNTCTGGGTAGATCAATTTAAAATATTAAAAGATTTTAGAGTTTAAAATTCTAGCTCGGGCAAAGCCATATTTCTGGCTCCGCTACTGCCCACGAGAACTATCTATCATTGATTATTTCTATGGTTTACCTTTTCTTTTGTAGAAAATAATGATTTTGTAATAGTTAAAAAAACAATCGGAATGTTAGAAATCCTAAGGGTACTCACATTAACACCCCTTTAACACCCACTCTCCAATATGAGTGAGCGTTATGGCGTTCATACGTATAAACGCCCCTGTGTCAGTCTTTTTCAAAAAAAAAATTCGATAATTAGCGACGGTTTGTGATACACCGTCGCTATTGGCGACAGAGTTTAAACACCGTCGCTATTTGCGACGGATTTTAAAAAACCGTCGCTAAACGCGGGCCCCACACACATGATGAATATTGATTTAAATTTCAAATTTGTATGTTTTAAAAAAAATTCGAAAAATAAAATAAATTAAAAAATAAAGTTAAATTAAAAACTAACGGTTGT
Source organism: Primulina huaijiensis (assembly GCF_012295235.1). Classification (NCBI taxonomy): domain Eukaryota; kingdom Viridiplantae; phylum Streptophyta; class Magnoliopsida; order Lamiales; family Gesneriaceae; genus Primulina; species Primulina huaijiensis. Next base: position 997,470 of record NC_133307.1, read on the forward strand.
TTTTGTTTTTAAAATTAAAAAATTGTGTTAATGAATAATTAACGGCTAGTTTAATAAAAAATAATGTATTCATCTATAAATATTCACACACTACACAAATTATTTCAAACATCAAAACATATTATTTTTCACTCCAAAAATCTTCTCTCTTCTATTTTCCTCATTTCAAATTCATTTTTTTTTCAAAAATTTCTTAAATCCTACTTTGTTCCGAAATGGATGAAAATTACCGAGGGTTTTTTAGAAATTTCGTGAGTTATCCAAAAAAGCCGGAAGAAAATACTTCTTCCCAAAATTCGGAAATTCCACCAAAATATCCATATTTTTCATACCCACCAAATTATCCACATAATCCATATCCACCAAATTATCCTTACAATTCATATCCATCAAATTATCCATATAATCCATATCCACCAAACTATCCATCTAATCCACATGCAACCAGTATGCCATTTATTTCTCCGACGGAAAATGAACCGGCCACTCCGACTTTCGTCCCAGAGACTCAATTGTCCGACCGTGAATCCCCAATTGAAGTCGTAAATTTGGAGAATGTGGATTCTGGCGCTGATGGTAGAAAAAAACGATCAACCTGGAGAAAGATTGAAGACGAGGTCTTAGCGAGATCGTTTGTCACTATCAGCGATGACCCAATTATCGGCAATGATCAAAAGGCGGAAGCTTTCTGGGGACGTGTTGCAAGCTACTACAATGACAATCGTCCCACAGGTACACCCAATAGAAGTGCAAGTGTCATACGATCACACTGGCACAATACCATCCAAAAAAAAGTATATCGCATCAATGCAAATTACAATAGTATTTATAGTGCATATCGTAGTGGCCACAGTGATGAGGATATACTACGACTTGCGTATGAAAAATATCGTGCGGAAAATAACGGCATCGCATTTAATCTTGAGCATGTGTGTAGGATCGTAAAAGAGCGTCCAATGTTTACTCCACAATCCGTTGATCACCTTGTTAGCACGAAGAAGGCAAGGACCTCGGAGTCGGGAGCAAGCAACACCTCATCCAACCAAGATGCGAGTCTACATGTAGACCTAATCGAAGAAGAAAAACGTCCAATGGGTCAGAAGGCAGCAAAAAGAAAGGGAAAAGGTAAAACGAGATCGGACATGGAGTGTATGACAACAAACTTGGACAATATGTTTGCAAAGTTTACTGAATATACAAGCATGAAAAAAGTTGAAGTTGAAATGAAACAAAAACAACTCGAAGTAGAGGAGATGAAAGCAAAAGTGGCTATGACCAAAGTTCAACTAAAGGAATATGCAATCCTTTCGAAGGATACTTCGCAAATGACATATGAGCAACTTATCATCCACGAACGTCTATGTCAAGAGATTAGGGAGAGATGGAATATTTAATTTTCAGTTATTGTAATTTTCGATTATTGTAATTTTCATTTGTTATAATTTTCATTTTCGTTAATGTAACTCTCCGATCAATTAGTATTTTGCATCTTCTCTTAAGTTTAATTTATTTTCTAATATTTTTATGCAATTTTTATTTTTTATTTTATGTTGTACCGTTTTATTTTAGGTTTATAATAATTTTTTAATTTTAAATAAATGACACTCATAAAATTAAATGATTTTACGTATTAAATATATAAAAACATATTATTATTAATATAAAATAATAATAATTCAAATTTCTTAAAAAATTTGAAAGTGAATATATTTAATTTAAAGTAAGAGTAAGATGAATGAGTGGACAGCGGGATCTACAAATAATGAGTGCGAATGTTAAAATGAATGTGAGAGAATAGACGTGTTAATGTAATGTGTATGTTGCATGTGGAACTTACGATTTTTGATGAGGTGGTGGATGACACCCACCAATGCGGATGCTCTAATGTCGTTTGAACAAAATGACATGTAAAGGTGACGTGTTCTGGTTTATACCAATAATTGGTGGTTGAATGTCGTGCGAAGTCAGATGCTGGGCCTGGATCAAGTTGCTTCAGGGGCCTGATCCTGGCCCACCAAGTCAGATGATTTGTTTAGTCCTGGGCTCAGGCCCATGAATATTGTTGATTGATTGATCAGGCTTTTTTGCAAATTGACCGAAGCATATTATTTCGATCCAATAATTATACATATTTAAAAATATTATATAATATTATTTAATAAATATTAAATGTAATTTATATATTTTTATTTATATTTTAATAAAAACTAGCATGTTGGCACACGCAAAAACAATTTTTATACCATTTGTCTGACTCATTCTTTGTTGTATATTATAAGGTTTGAAGTTCTAAAATTGAAAGTATATATTTAGTGGTTTTATTTCATGAGTAGGTCTCTTGTGAGATGGTCTCACGAACTTTTATCCGTGAGACGGGTCAACCCTATCGATATTCACAATAAAAAGTAATACTCTTAACATAAAAAGTAATACTTTTTCAAGGATGACCCAAATAAGAGATTCGTCTCACAAAATACGACCCGGGAGACCGTCTCACAAGTTTTTGCCTTATTCTATTTTCTACAAAATTCTCAATAAAAAGTAATTTGTTGCTCGGTAATTGAAATGATGTGGTTTTTTTTTTTTTTTGGTCTGTCAATCATTAAATTTGTTGAAAACCATCTTATAGCAAATTTTGGTCTATGATTCAATAATTGAAATTTATTTTCCTCTCAATTATAGATTCTTGAAAAGGTAACGACTTAGAGTCGTAGATTGATTTGGACTTGCAGATTGGGCTGGTGTTTGCATTATACCGAATATTTACGGTATACCTAAATATTTATATGATATTGATATTATATTGTTAATTCATACCGAAAATCATATGTTTGCTAAAAAAATCATTACAATACAATATGGTTACGTTAACTTTAGATAAAAATTGTATTATATTTTAAAAATTAGTTACTTTGAGTCTTTGATCTTAGTTTTATTATTTTATTTATAATTTCATTAGTTAAATGTATTATATATTTTTAAATTTATAAATATTATTTCGATATATATCGAAATACCAAAATTTTCAAAATTCTATACTGATACAGTACCGACAATTTCTATATTAATATCATACTCTATGAATTGTTCGGTATAATGAAAATATCGATATTTTCTTATAATAACTTTGATATTTTTCACAACCATTAATTCCTCTTATAATCCGAATATATCTAAAGTCACATATTTTTAGATAATTACAATCAAAAATAATAATTGTATTGACAATATTTGAGAATATATTAAGTTTTTAAACCCACCCCCTTTCGCACGAAATTTTTTTGGTACTATTTTTGATATGACATGAAACCTTGTTTATGAAGATGTTTGTGAAAAAACAATTGAAATGGGTATGAAAGCATAAATACACAATAATTCTTGGCATTACATGCTCAAAATATATCATCTTCTTACCTTGCTCCAATTCAATTAAATAGAATTGGACATTCCCAATATCAAATGTGTTAGATCAGTTTAAGACTTCCTTATAAGTGCTAAAAAGTTGAGTTAGCAAACCATGAAACTATTTATGATCTAAACTGATCAGTCGAGTGACTTAAAGTTAAATTGTGAAAATAACTCAAACCATTACAAATTTTTTTTTGGTCAAACTCATAACAAAGCATGAAAAGAGACAAAAGGTGTGTGTGTGTCAGAATTAATTTTGTAAAAGTAAATAAATGAACAAATAAGCTTGTTTCTGGAAGTTAACGATCAAATCCCTCTATTATGTATCCCCTTCCTCCAGCTTCGGAAAGTTTCATTAGATGACTTTGATTTATACATGTATGTTGTACAAATTCACTCTAACTTAATTCGCACTCTCAATTATTACCCATAGAATACTCGGTCCATCAAGACAACGAGTCATAACTGACCCACTACGGATAATCTAGATGACAATCTTGTTGTTCCACTATCGATCAACAAATGAAAAGCCTCATGATCAACTCTAGCTCTTACAACTGTTATTCTTTCGAGTTTTGAGTCGAACCAGTTGAGTCTGAGTGTGGCAACAAAATTGTTGCAGGGTGAGCATATTGATCCTTGATGATCTGGTAGATATTCATGTCATGCTATGATGTTCTCTTTGGTTGAGCACATATGGCAATGAGTCAAGACCATATATTTGAATGCTTCTCTAATTGGTATTCATGGTGATTCGTGAGTGTCTGTACATTCCGACGACGGACGACACTAATAAGATTTTCCTTGTGTTCTCAAGCACTCATTTTTTTGGGAATTTCTGTCTTTTTATATCAATATTTTTAAAACGATTATAACTGATTTTCACTTTTATTTTTTAATGAAATTTGTTTCATTAAAAGGTAAAAAGAGTTAGTATACAACTATTATGAGCATCCCCGGGATAAATCAAACAGACAACAATAGTTAAAAAACTAAGAACCAACCAACAATAACAACAACTACAACAATATATCAATAATACGAGCTTCAATAAGGCATGCATCTGAGTGTATGGATCTTGATCTTCTTCACAATGTCATTCACGATTGGTGAATCACTTTCAAACATTAGTCGGTTCCTCAAGTTCTATATGTGATAAACTGTCGCTGATAATGCAACAACTCTCATGCGTGACAATGTTGAGTTGACACGGTAAGTTGTCCTAAACGCCTTTAAAACTGCAGTCGACGATCCTATGAGCTTCTTCATGTGTAGTCACTCCCTCACGCTATTCCAGTTATTTAGACAGACAACAGCAACATCCATCGAGCCACATCCTCGAACTATCTCATCCCGAATGGACATGATTTGTTTGATCAATGGTGAATGATCTTTCTTCCACCCCCAGAACCAGACATCCGGCCAAATCCGCTATAAATGTGGTTAACCCATCGAATCTACAAGCTATCCTTCTTAAGATGAATCTTCCAGAGTGTCTTCCCTAAGAGTGCCATGTTCCATGCTTTTAAGTTCTTTAAACACATTCCACCATCTTCACAAGGCTTTACAAATTACCTCCCAAGCAATTGGAGTGTGTTATGCGAACTTCCTACACAGAGCATGAATAACATCGATGAATATCATTGATTTTCTCGAGACTATCTAGTGTTGGTGCATTCTGCTGATGCCCTTGTTGTACAGTGTACTGTAGCCATCTTTGCATTCAATGGCTATATCGAATTTATAAAATTCATTGGTTTTACCTTGTTTGAATCTTTGAGGCTTGGCACCGATAACTTTTCATGACAGATATTGGATTTATAGTTCTTTGCTTACATTGAAATATAAATCTATCAACATGCAATTGAAATAGATCCCTTTTTTTTTTCAAAAATAAAATCAAAATATGTTTATCATAAGTGGCGAATAGACCGAGGCTACACTTTCCAAATGTAGAAAATTAAGGTCACTCTCCTAATTCTAAAATTTTGGCATTCATTAATGTAGCATTTAATAAAAAAAAAACTTGAATATATTATTTAAGAGCTTCCATTTGGTTTATTTAAAATAATAAATTAAAATAACATATAATATGGGATTCAAAACTAAGAACTCCCCAAAAAATTATTACAAAAGAAAAGTTTAAAAACAACTCAGCCAAGAATACAAGAAATGTCTGATTATGGTTATGGTCTTCTGGAAAATTTACCACAATTATGTATATAGAGATTGATATTTAATAATATATATGAGATCCACTGAAAAATCAATAGACTCACATAAATTGATAAATGTACATCCTTAGATATACTTTTAAGGTTGTCCTCTAAAGGTAACATCTCATTTCTCGGTACGAGGGGATATGACGATATAATATATTATTAAGTCCAAAAGTTATAACTGCTAATTAAAGTGTAAGTTTATTTTTTTTATATATTTATGGCATAACAAATCCTCATGCCAATCAATAAATTGACATGAGGGTGCAACTATTTGCGTACCAAGAGGTCGGACTATTAGCTCATGAACGTGTCTTACTAATGATGTTGTCTTATATCACTTTTATCATTTCCTTCCAATGACTATATCTCTAGTAGATATCAATATTACCCTTTAAGATCTCATGTCCTTCTTTTACGATTTACGTGGCCAATCAGATTAACAAATAACGCAACGTCAATTGCTTGACACATGATAACTTATCAATCATCTCAATAGTACTCTGACACATATACATTTAACCCAACAATCACTACAAGAAAAATGATTCTTCGCAGCACGTCATCAACAGCGTGCATTAAAAGCACGCTGTGAATATTACTTTTAACGGCGTGCACTCATATGTGCGCTGTTGATATTATTGCACTTGACAGTATTAACGGCGTGCTTAAAACGCACGCTGTAATATCCGCGGCGTGCGTTTATATGTGCCGTTAAAAAATTATATAAACGACAGCGTGCATGAAAATGTGCGCCGTTAATATTTAGCGACGATTTTTTGAAAATCGACGCAATATTTATATTAGCGACGGATTTTTTCTAACCGTCGCTATATTAGCGACGGTTGTAGTCAAACCGTTGCTAACATTAGCGACAGTTTCATACAACCGTCGCAAAATTCAAATTAGCGACGGTTATATTATAATTGTCTCTATGGTATAAGTATTTCGCTATTAGCGACAAATTAATAATTGTCGCCATTAGCGACGGTTTAATACAAAACCGTTGCTAAACGCGACGGTAAAACCAAAACCGTCTCAAATTATCTTCAAATACCACCAGTCGAACCATATTTTACCACAACACTTCATAACACTTAAAATTTTTCTCTCTCAAGCAATTTAAATTTCGATTTAATGTACGTTTTTTTGTTTCAATTTTTTTTTAAATTTCGATTTAAGGTACGTTTTTTTGTTTCAATTTTTTGTAAATTTTTAAGTGTTAGTTAAGATGAATATTGTTATTATAGTGTACGTTTTTTTAAGATTTATTAAATTATAAGGGTAATTTTTTTATTGTAATAACAAGATTAGCGACGGATTTTATTTTAATTCGGTCGCTAATTAGCGACGGGATTTTTGAAACACCGTCGCAATATAGCGACAGTCTTTTAAAATATTCCGTCGCTAAGTAGCGACGGAATTAAAATAAAATCCGTCGCTAATATTAGCGACGGAATTTTAAAACCGTCGCTAATTAGCGACGGTTATGCTATGACTATCAACCCGCGAATAATAGTTTGTATTAACGGCGTGCATAAGATAATCTTGAACTTTCAACAGCTTTCAACTTTGCAGCGTGCCATGTGCGCTGCGAAAAGCGAATTTGCGCGCTACGAAAAGCCATTTTTGTTGTAGTGAATCTCCAAGAAATATAAAAAAAAATGTTTTTCAAGGGACTCGAACTAATGACATCGTTCTGATATCAAGTGTAGAGCGACAACCGCTCACATCTCGATCTTATATATGTATATATATGCATGTGGTGTTACAAATGAATGCATTTGTCCTAAAAAAAATTAAATAATTTATTTTTTTGCGATTTGATGTCATGTTCTACCCGAACAGTACCCAGAACCCTTCCATCGATCGGTTTAACTAATTATATATAGCCAAATTTTATTTTTAAAGTTTTTAAAAATATATATATTGTAATTCATAGTATGATGGTTATTTGGTGCATTGAGTGACCTAAACCTCGTTTCAAAATACAAATATTAAAATATTGTGAAAATAATATGATTGACGTCTCTACAAAAGTAAAAATTTAGTCAATTTTATATTTAATTATCAAGATTTTCAAATCTAAAAAATCTAAATAATTTTGTTCGAATTAAGCTCGACACAATTAATTTGTAGAATGCTGAAGATATAATTCCATAAGATTATGAATCAAAATGTTAAAATGTATAGTCAACTTCAATAAAACTAGAGGGCTAAATTAAACTATAATTTTCCCAAAAATACCGTAAACAAAAACCAGGATTAAATAACACAAAAAATTTCGTGAAACAGTCAAACGAGTCAATTTTGTTATATGAATTTCTTATTTCAGTCACATATGAAAATTTATTATTTTTTATGACAAAAATATTACTTATTATTATAAATATAAACATAATTGACCCGTTTAATTGATAAAAATTAATGAGATCTTATCACAAACGACCTACTAATTAAATAAACCACCATAATCTAAAAAGTTAGAAATTATTATATAAAAATATATTGGATAAAAAACAACAAAACGTAGCCATCATTTCATAGATGTTCCTTATCTATTATTATTATCAAACTCCTTTATGTCACCATATATCACTATCTTTTAATTAATTTAATTTATATAGGATTTTTTTTATTTCGAATACCAACTTTGTTACAATCGGTGCTTGCAAACAAACCCATTTATTTATATTCTGTGAATATAATATTAATTCATGATCCACTGCCGAATTAAATATTCCAAATTTCTCACAAATTTATTTTTAATTTGACTGGTTTCAGTTGTAAATTTACTAATTTATGAGTCAGATATTTATTGCGAAAGATAAAATAGTATGTGTTAAGGTTAACTTACTATAATATGTTCTCTCGGGGAATTTACTATGTTTCCACAGAGCATAGACAACTACGAGGTAAAACAACTCTTAGTATGAAAGCAAATTTGTATTTGTATTTTTAGGTTTAATTTTTATATTTTATGCTATGGACAATATACAGACATCATATCAATTGCAAATTGTGATGCATTGTTTTTTCCTTTTGGAGAAAAAATCAACAAAATATTATTTATATCGAGTGTTATAATTGTCTCTACTGTGAGATCAATCAAATAACAGTGTTTAAGTTGATTTACGGTTTAAAATAATATTTGTTAGTCAATGTGCACTTTATTTTTTTTATTCGTGACAGTACGTTATCTAATACTAAGCGACGGCTGGACCGTAGAGGTTGAACCTACTTGATGCCAATGGGTCGAGGTGTAAGCCTCGCTGGTGTTATCTCATATCATCTTAGATAAAAATCAGTCTTATCTTTTCATTGTCAATAATGATGTTCTCAAGTACAAATATCGCCCTTACCCATTAAGATTTAATGTTTCTCTTTTACGACTCACCCAACCAACCAACCATACAGCGTAACGTCCGCTTGACGCACGAGAGCTTCTCATATGGTCACTCATCTCAGTATTTCTCTCACTCATACAAATTTAACCAAACAGTTTCATTCACAAAGTATATAGATGCTGACATAAATTTAGTTATCGAATTCTGAATATAAAAACTTGTTCTAAACTCAACTCGTCTTAATTCTATAGTTTGATTATCAATCAAAAGTCAAATTTACATGTATTATTGTATAAGATGGTGTTAGAATTTATGCTAGCCATGAACCCCAAAAAAAAAAAATCATAAAAAAACTATAATCTCATTTTTCTTGAATAAGTCTTAAATTTGTGATGAAAAATAAAAATTATTGGTGCCTAATAATATAAAGGGTCCCCTTGATTGATGAATATGATGAGATGTGCAGATAACAGTTGCATCAAAATTGTCAAGTTGGATTTTTCAAAAACAAAAATTGTCAAGTTGGATTTTGATGCTTCATCTAACCTTATAAACAAAACCTACTGCTTCAATTGTAATAATGAATTTTCACAAAAATTGACGTTGAATTTATTAATAGCAATTGCATATTTATTCTTGGTTTGAAATTCAAATTTTATTGAACGACGGTTTTGTTCGTTTATGCTATATCTGGAGTAACTAACATTTCGCTTATATTTTAATACAATAAATCGAATTGATTATCCGAATTCAAAATAAAAAATATATGAGATCTATTAGATGAATAAGTTATATTAAAATATATGAGAGTTTTAATTCAAATGTAATATATGCTCAGGATGAATGGATTTAAAATTAACTTTAAATTTTTTGTGAAACGGATCTCTTATTTTATTCACGTATAAAAATTATTATTTTTTTATATCAAAAATATTGTTTATTATTATAAATATGGACAAAATCTTCTCACATAAAAAGAAAAATAAAAAAAAAAGTGGATGAAATTTGAGTCTCGGGGATGGGCCAGGATTTGTTTTGTGAAGTTTTAACTATTGTGAGAATAGTTTATGAGAAATATCTTTTAGGAAAGAAATAGTATGTCTATTTTTGTTTTGGGGAAAAATCGAGCTGTCATCATAGAGATCAAATCAAATCATATCATAAATTATTTAATTAAACAGTTTAAAGTTTTAAAAATGCTCTATCTGATCGTGTAATATAATATGGCAATAAAGTATTTGTGGAAAGTGATAGAAAAAATAAATAAATTAAAACTACTGTTAAATATATGAAAACGATGAAAAATATTAGAGTGGATCTCATGTGAGACCGTCTCACACAAGTTTTTGCCAAAATTATTATAGTAAGAAATGAACATAAACGAGATTATTTGTTTGTATTTCGGTAAAATGTGCATTTCTTGAGATCACATTTCTTTTTTCAAACGAAAATCGATACAAAACATTGAAAATATGGTATTAATATATGATTTTTTTAGTACTCAAACATATATAAAAAAATTTGTATTAATGACACATTTGTATTTTTTGATGAAAATTGATACAAAACATTGAAAAATATGATATTAATATATGATATTTGAATACCAGTTATTTCAGATCTGATACTAATATATGATTTTCGAGTACCCAAACATGTGAAACAAATGTTGATATTAATAAAGTTATAATTTTATACTCAAAATCTTATCTTTTATATAAAATTTAAATCAGTTGATACTCAAATATCATATATTAGTACATTCGGATGAAGTACGACAGTTGGAGGAAGGGGTCCTTGTTGTCGATTCCAATATCATAAATCAGTATATTCTAATTTTCTATATGTTGGTACATTCTAATTTTTTATCAAATCTCGAGTTCGACGATTTTATCGAAATGAGCTCGATCTTTCGAGCTTGTTCGCAAGTACGGGCCCGAACTCGAGCCGAAAATCCATTGTAATACTTCTAACCTTAAAACAATAATTCTTCCAACAAAATGTTAGCCATTGAAGAAGAAGAAGGAAAAAATAACCCAAAACGAACTTGAAAGTTGTGTAAATTGAATTTGTAATATTGTACTTGTTGATTAACTTTACCAAAGTCACAAAAAGGAGAAAGCATTCTTAATTAAGCCTAATAAAGAGGCCATGTTCCCAAAAAAGCCTAAAAGAAAAAGATAAAACAATAATGGATACTGAGGAGACTCAATCATTTGAACACATCATTTCAAAGAAAATGCCATAAACACACTTAGTCATGCACATATACATCTATATTTGTACAACATAAAAAATTCAATGCAAAAATTCAATTTGTCAAAATCTCACTATTTATTGAATACAAAATCTCGCGATATAACAGTAAAATCTCGCGATATAATGGTTGAAAATATCGCTGTAACGATATATTGGTTGTACCTATAGCATTATTCAAACACACTTCTAACATATTGTTTGGTACCAACATTACATTTAGGATTCCATCAGAAATAAAAATTAAAAAAATATTAAATAACATCATTACATAATTTTATTGGGAAAAATATTTAAATCAAGTATTTTTTATTAAATATTAAAAAGAAATCAATTTAATCACACCAATTTCATAATTGTTTTTGTGAAAAATCTTGAAATCAAGCGTAAAAACACTGAAGTTTGTTTGGAGGTCAGCTCAACTTAATTCAATTCAGAAATTCATAATTATACTAATACATTTACAAAAATTTCACTCCGAATATTTTCTTTTTGAAATTTTAAAATAAATCGTAATTAAAATTTTTAAATTTCAAATATACATATGTGTCTTCAAATAATTATTATATTTATCTTCTTTTTAAAACTCGTTAGTGTAAAAAAGCATTTTATTAAACATCATGTTGACATTCAAAATTTGTATTTCGACCATATTTTATATAAAAACAAAAAACAAAATCCCTGATAGTTGCATATATATGGACTTGGACAATCCTCCTCTTTTGAGCTAACTCTTAGGGTTGAGTTACGTCTAAATTCCAATATTAACATATACCGATTAAAAATCAAAATTATGAAGTTTGAAGGAAATTGTGATTAAATTACCAAAGTCGAGTTTGTAAAATTGGTCAATAAATTCATAATTTCAAATTCTTATCAGATAATTAATTGATTGACCATTATGAATTTATCACATACTAAAGATCCCATATGTATTTCAATGAACTTGGGACCTCATATATACTACTTTGTCATGTATTTAATTATTACTTGGTCAAATAAAATTAGGTTGTGGATTTAATATAGGGAAGGCTACTTGATTTTAAAAAATGGATTTTACAATTTTTTTCAAACTAATATAAGGTCGATTTGATATTTACGTGATACAATTTATCAAAACAAATCGAATGAATTTGATATACATGATTTTAAATAACTCAATACAAATACACCAAATACACATTTAAATTAGAGTAAGTCTCTTGTGAGACGGTCTCACGAATCTTTAACTATGAGACGGATCAACCCTACCGATATTCACAATAAAAAATAATATTCTTAGCATAAAAAGTAATACTTTTTCATGAATGACCCCAAATAAGATATCCGTATCACAAAATACGATCTGTGAGACCGTCTCACACAAATTTTTGTCTTTAAATTAAAGGAAAATTGTGAAATGTGTTGTCATGTTTTATGTTTTTGCTATTTAACTTACCAACGTCGGGTCTTAGTTATATAACTTTGTTTTTTAATCGAATTCAAGCTTTGTTTCGCTGTAAAGCTGACATGACACCGAAAAATACTGACACAACACAAAAAAATATTTGATTGTTGACATATCTGACATCAAGTGAGCACCTCGATGAAATAAGAATAAAAACTAACAAAAACCAAATTTTGACAAATGAGATGATAAAAACTGAAAAATACGACAACTTAAGGACTAAATCAACTATTTTCCAAAATTAAATAATGCGAACAAGTAAAATGTATATGAAATGTGTGATTTCAAATATATAGACCAAAACACACCCTTGTAAGTTTTGTTATTTCAAATATATAAATCGAAACACACCCTTAAAACTTTTGCTATTTCATTCATTTTTTCATTAATGACTTTGTATAAAGTATGTGCATTAATTGATAATAAAGATCACATACTACTCAGGTACTCTGTGGAAATTGTGAACAAATCAACTCGTTTTGCTCATAGGTTCATGGTGGGCTCGCAATTTTAATGCTAGCCTATATAAGATGCTCGATTGATTGCTTCTATCGAACGATTGTACGACCTGATTAGTAAATCGATCAAAACTCGATTCAAATTTACAGGAGATCGGAATTGGATCGAGTTTAAATAGCTCGAACAATACTTTGATCCAAACCAATATANGAGTGACCTCCTGGGAAGTTCTCATGCGTCAAGCTGCTGACGTTGTGTCACTTGATCTGGTTGGCTAAGTGAACCGTAAAAGAATGACACAAGATCTTAACGGGTAATACTGTCTCTGTTGGGGACAGGACCGACGGTAGAGAAAGAGTAACATTGATCTCTAAGGGATATGAGACAGAACCAACAGATAGACACGCACCTCCCCGAACTCATAGGCCTAACAGCCCGATCCATTAGCATCCAAGTAGGTGTATGCGCTGCCACAAATTTAAAGAAATAAAATTGTACTTTGGCTAACAGCTATAACTTTTAGCATAATGATAAGCGCTTGATCTCCAATCTACTCTATGTGCTTTGAGAACTACTTAAATTTGAAGACTTAGATATAAAACTAAAGTCAAAATTAGACCAATTAATAGATTGTGGATAATGTTTGATATCGTGATGTGGATTTATTTAAGATAATATATCAACTTTTTATAGGTCAGAAAATAAAAAAAATTTTATTTTAAAAAAAAGTTGATTAAATATAAAAACTTGATCATTTTGCGTGTGCATTGTGGTAAATTAAAAGAAGAAAAGGACCATTTAGGTAATAATTGCCCTAACGAGTCTACGATTAGACAGGGCTTTTCAGAAAATTGACCACTCCTTTTTGTTTGTACCCACTTTAAAGCCTATATGCGGCGAAGCCCAATCGCTATTCTATATGCCCACGATTACCCCCCACCATCCCACTCTTCCAAAATAATAATAATAATAATAATAATAATAATAATAATAATAATAATAATGAAAGTCTTAAATTTTTATTTATAATAATCTTAAAAAATATTATTGTAAAAAGTAAAAATAAGATAATTAATATAATAAATAAATAAATAAATAAACATAGTATTTGATATAAGATGATAAATTATTATTTTGTCTTTTTAATATTACAAAATATTAGTAATACTATTTATTAAGGATAATGTTGAAATTTAAATTCAATGATTTGATTGATGTAAGATATATGATTAATAGATGGATAAATAATATGACAAAATAAACATAAAATAATCGACTGATGTTGCTTTTTAGTTGCAGGCAAAAATTTGTGTGAGACAGTTTCACGGATCGTATTTTGTGAGACAGGTATCTTATTTGGGTCATCCAGTAAAAATATTACTTTCTATGCTAAGAGTATTACTTTTTATTGTGAATATCGATAGGATTGATCCGTCAGATAATGATTCGTGAGACCATCTCACAAGAGACTTACTCTCACTTACAATATTCATCTCTAATTTATGATTGTTTCTCCAGATGTATTGTTTTTATTATATTATAAATTTATAAATCAATCTAATTTCGTTTGGGGAAAAACCAAAAAAAGAAAAAAGTGTGACATTATATTGATGCAATGACTAATATACCCCTATCAAATTTCAACCACAAAGAAGAAAGAAAAATAAATAGTGTATGCAAACACGGCCTAGGAAAGTAGTTGAGGCCCTTTATTTTTTATTGAATTGGAAGTATGCAAGATGCGAGAGAGACATTTTTGCAATCAAGAAAGTGAAAGTGGACCATCCCTACTTAACCCATAAAAAAAAATTCACTAGGTTTTTTGTGAGACAGTCTCACGAATTTTTAACTATAAAACATGTCAATTTTATCGATATTCAGCATAAAAGTAATACTCTTAACATAAAAAATAATATTTTTTCATGGAATACCCAAATAAGAGATCTGTATTACAAAATACGACATGTGAAACCATCTCACACATATTTTTGTCAAAAACAATATTGTTCCTAAATGTTGCAGCATTCGTAATTTTGAATACCAATATTATGGATAACATATAGCACTTTATTGTAAAATCCCTATTTTATCTCGTTTGCAAGATTTCTATTACCCTCCCCTATTGAATAACTCACTTTATCTTTAGTTTATTACGATGAAATATCATGTGATATATACTGATATTAGTGAAAATTATTTGATCGACGAGAAAATTATTATTTTTATTTTTAAAATATTATTTTTCACGGTAAAAAGTGTCACTTTTTTGTCAGGTATGTTATGAATAAATATTGTGTAACATATTGTTTTGGGTTAACGTACTATTTTTTTTAAAAATATTATTTTTTAATGTATGTGTAAGTCAGATCGATTCGTCTCATATATATGAGTTCATAAGATTATTGCATAAGAAAGCTACTCTGATCCAAAATACTTGAACATAGAGTGGAAGAGTCTCTAAACCTTGTTAGTGAATCTATTTTACTGTTAATTTTTCTTGAGACATCACAACTAAATATTTTGTTTGTGATATATCTTAATATGGAATGATCATTGACTTTTTTTAATCGAAAAATAAACATAAAATCACCAATTTGGAACTACCAAGTTAGTTAATTTAGAATCAAATTAAATATATATCCCAATATGTTTGATCAACAAGTAAATATAATTATAATAAAAAAATAATACTTATTATCTATTCTATTTTATTAAAATTAAAATTGAGGACATCATGATAACCACCTGAGAAAGACATCAACTTTTTCTTCTAACTTTACTTTTATATGATACTAATATTATACTTTTGTTTTTTAATTTTTTTAAAATTTCAACACACACTTTTATTTTTATTTCAACAATTCAAATATCAATTTAGTCTTTTCATAATTTGTTAAATTTCAATTTAGTTCATCGATAATGATAAAAAAAACTATACATACCCATATCGCGTGTACAGATTAACTAGTATATAAATAACAATAGACCGACTGAAAAATTGAGGACTTACAGTGCTGCCGCTTCTGATAATAACCCAAGTTTCAGGGTGCTCCTCGCTTCGGGAGATGATGCCACGTGGCGTCCAATCTTAGTCAGCAAGCCTCCGCTCTTGTATAAATAGAAACCCCACTCATTCAGCTCAGAGAGTAAAATCACAGAGGAAGAGAAATATTCATTTCCATTTGAATAAAAACAGATAAGAACCAAAAATTTCGCCGGAGAATCAATATGCCGGCGGAATGTTCCGAAGCTTCTCCCGACGATTGCTTCGTTCGTGTTTCGTTTCACCACCGTCACGCGTTCCACGATAAACCGTAACGAAAAGGCGGAGGATTTGTTCCCTTTTTTGGTTTTGTTATTAGCATTATTATTTTTTGTGTGTTTTTTGTCGATATTTGTGCGGAAATTATGGCTATCGGATGCGGTACTGTTGATGTGGGGGTAGAATTGATGGATAGGGAGGTGGAGTTCGAAAACATTAATTTTTAGGTACTTTCTGGTGCAGTTCTCAGTACTGGCTGTGAATTTTTTCAAGTAATTTTGGCCAAGTTTTTTCAGAGAGTTTTGATTGTGACTGCTGAAGCGATTACTGTAGATTTGTAGGAGCTCAGAGAATTTAACTCGACTGACAGAACAAGGAGTATAATTAGATTCCAGGAAAATGCCTTTTCCGATGAGAATCCAGCCTATGGATTGCGGAGAATCGCCGATCCGATATGGCGTCGTCAAGGCGCCGGTGTTGAAATCTCGGCTGAAGCGGTTTTTTGACCGACCGTTCAATGGTGTTTTGAAGATTTCGGCGGCTGATAACAAGCCTGCAATCGGAACGGCAGCTGCTGAGTTTGAGCCGAGCTCGGTTTGTTTGGATAAAATGGTTCAGAATTTCATGGAAGATAACAACGAAAAACACCTGACTTCCGCTGCTTCTGCCGTGAAATGTGGCCGTAACCGCTGCAATTGTTTTAATGGTAACAGTAACGACAGCTCCGACGACGAATTTGATTTCTTCTCTGATTCGGCCACGGCTAATTCATCTTTCAGCGATCCCTCCGACTCTCTCAAGGTATGGTGTGGCCTTCTGTATTTTATCGATTTATCTGTTCAAATATTATTGGATTTCATCTTATTTTGGTCTCTCGGTGCTGTTTAACCGTAGAGTTTGATTCCTTGTGCGACTATGGCGGAGAGAAATCTATTGGCAGACACTTCTAAAGTCGTTGAAAAGAACAAAGGTTGTAAAAGCAAAGACGATTTGAGGAAACTCGTTACCGATGGTCTGATAGCTCTTGCTTACGACGCCTCTGTTTGTAAATCCAAATGGGAAAAAGCTTCGTCCATCCCAGCAGGTAAAACCTCTCTACTCGACTTTACAAAAAGTACCATTACCGATGGTCTGGTAGAACTTTTTTTTTTTATGTTACTGTTATCTTATGATTTCTTGGAATTAAAAAAGTTTGATTTCCTTCTGCCAGTGAATTAGATACCATGTTTTGTGGCTTTTCTTGAATTATATTAAGAGTGATGTTAGCTTCAATAAATTTATGGGCTTAATTTTGTTGTGTTTATAGGAGAATACGAGTACATTGATGTGATAATCGAAGGCGAGAGAATACTGATCGATGTAGATTTCCGATCGGAGTTCGAAATCGCCCGATCCACAAGCAGCTACAAGGCGATTCTGCAGTGTCTGCCGTACATATTCGTCGGAAAATCCGATCGGCTTCTTCCGATCATTTCACTCGCCTCTGAAGCGGCGCGTCAGAGCTTGAAGAAGAAAGGTATGCACATCGCTCCGTGGCGCAAAGCCGAGTACGTCAAATGCAAATGGCTTAGCCCTCACACTCGCACCACCCAGAGGATGAAATCAGATGACAACCCCTCAAGCAACGAACCACGTGGACCCGGAACCGGACCACGAAACCCGGAAGTTATGGAGGTCTTGGACAGTGAAGTTGGGGAATTGGATTTGATTTTTGGGGAGTCCAATGTTGAAGAACCCAAGTCGCCGGTGAGGCAGGTGATTCTGCCGGTGGCATGGCAGCTGAAATCAGATAACATCCCCCCAAGCAACAAACCACGAAACCCGGAAGTTATGGAGGTCTTGGACAGTGAAGTTGGAGAGTTGAATTTGATTTTTGGGGAATCCAATTTTGAAGAACCCAAATCGCCGGTGAAGCAGGTGATTCCACCGGTGGCGTGGCAGCTGCCGGCAGTGAGGCCGAAGAGCTTAGAGAGGGGGAACAGGGTGGTCGTGACCGGATTAGCTTCTCTTCTCAAATAAGTGGCCAAGGAAAGGAAGAAATTTTGTTCCTGTTTCCAAATTTTGACGATTTCTTTTTGTATCTTTGTTCCTTTTTTAGGCTTTTTCTTGGTTCCCTTTCTTTTTTACATAGAAGGGATTCTGTAAAAATCCAATCCAACAAAAAAAAAAGTCTAAAAACTCTCTTTAATTTTGTAAAATAATTTCAAACCAACCTTGTGAAATTTAATTTAAAAATTCATAGCCTTCAATAGATGAAAACATAGATATCTCTAATTGTTGGCTTGGTAGGAAACATGAGTTGGCATTTATTATTTATCATTTACACACATTTCTTGATCCATGTTAAAAATTATTGTTGAAAATGTACATAGGCGTGTGGAATTGGGGGATAATGGCAGATGGGCTCGTGGAATCTGGGGCGCCGTGCGGAGGAGGCAACGGAGTCTGGGGTATCATTAAAATAACGTGATGTATTCTCTTTTTTTCTGGGTGTGTGCCAATTTCATCTCTCTTTTAATTTTTTTGGAATACTAAACGGTTTAGGCCTTGTTTGGTAAGCAACAAGATATCTTCTCAATTATAACAAAACTCTTGCTTTACAAATTAGTTGTAACTAATCAGATTGTACCGTAGAATATAAAGCTATCAGCTTTGAAATTTCCAAAGTCTTGTATTGTTTGTATTATATCCTACTACATAAAATATGATCGGTGGTTACTTTTTATGATCTAATTACGACAGTCTTATTATTCAATTTATGATTATTATTTTGTAAGATCAACTATTTATCATTATAGTTGGTGATAAAAATGCAAGTCAAATATTTTAAATTATACAACAACTCAATCATCACTTTTTGATTGATCTATTAAGCAAAAACAATTATTGCACGTCGACAATCAATGTATCAATAATCACACTCTTTACAATAGCTCTGATAATAATTGTAGAACCAAACGTTTGGCAATCATATCATCTTTTTGCATAAAGATAATGTGATATATCATTTTGATAGGTTTTATATTAATAAAATAAAACAAAATATTTTATTCCTCCACAAGATATTTGTAGTTTTGGCTATGTGATCAAGGATTGATATTAATATCTTTGTGCATGTGTATGTAGAGTAAGTGATGATGGTGGAAACAATGCAATTACACCGAGACACATCATGCAATTAGTGAAGTTTATTTTTTTAATAGGTATGATGCAACATTTTTTTATACCTAGATTTTAAAAATTATCTTGAAATTAGTACCATCGTTAATTTTAATTTTAATTCGATCACAATGTATAATTGAATGATATTTCTAATTTTTTTTTACCAAAAATATCGTCTTGAAATGTTATAAAACCAAAAATATTTTTACTATTAAATTAAAANCTAATTGGTTAAAAAAATTTCATCAACACTATAATGTTATATATTTTTTTTGGGAAGATTGCACTATAAGATTTATTCAAATACCATTTATTTAATCTATAGCGTATTGGTATTTTATTGTAGGATTACAAGGCTTGACTTTTTGAAAATGACAACTAAAAAGAACAATACCAAAAACATATTAGTTTTTTTAAGGCAAAAAAAAATTATGTGAGAAACGGATATTCAAATCGACTCGATTCATGAAAATATTAAATTTTATGTTTAAAATATTAATTTTCATTTTAAAAATAGAATGAAAATCCATATGTGAAATCATCTTATAAAAAAAACTTGCTATAATTTTAAATAGGATTCAATTGATAAAAGAATAATGACTGAATTAAACTATAATCACTTTTACAACTATTTGGTGTATTACATACTTATGCGACATCTTATTTCCCTATTACTACTGAAATTCATTAATATATTGTATTAGGAGTAAGTCTCTTGTGATACGGTCTCACGAATCTTTATCTGTGAGACAGATCAAGCCTACCAATATTCACAGTAAAAAGTAATACTATTAGCATAAAAAGTAATATCTTTTCATGGATGATCCAAATAAGAGATCTGTCTCATAAAATACAACCCGTGAGACCGTCTTACACAAGTTTTTGTCTTATATTATATTATTGTAAAATAATATTTTTTAAAATTTTTATTTTTATTTTTTTTATAAAAATAAATATCACAATCATTGAGATGGGGTCTTACTAATCCATTATTTTGTGAATATTACATCATACACTAATGTTGTAGGGTCAATTCTCAAAGTTATGAGAATTAAATTATAAGTTGTGGGGTCAATTTCTCTATTTATTTCATAATTAAAATTTAAAAATAATAATTGAAGTGGGCCCTATTTTCTTGTTCAAGACATATAATATAAGCAATTGGTACAAAATTCGACAATAATTATACCTTGACGAAAGCTATCCTCTACTTACTATCTCATTTTTTTCCTCTTGAGCTTTTAATATTTAAAATTTATTAGTGAAATGAAAGGGTGTGGCTAACTATAAATAAAAATACATAAATTAATTTATAATATTTTTTTAAAATAATAAGAGGATATTTGGTTTAATTTTTATTTTTATTTTTTAAGAACTAGTTTTCTAATATAAGGCAAAAACTTGTGTGAGACGGTCTCACAGATCGTATTTTGTGCGACAGATCTCTTATGTGGGTCATCCATGAAAAATATTATTTTTTATGCTAAGAATATTACTTTTTATTGTGAACATTGGTAAGATTGACACGTATCACAGATAAAGATTCGTTAGACCGTCTCATAAAATATTATTTTGAAGAATATACCGGAGATTGTGAATTGTAATATATATTTGATTTTATTTTTTGGATGAATAGATAATGTAAAATTGAGCTCAACTAATGATGTGACATTATAAATATATAATTTTTTGGGGTAACGTATGGATACTTTTATCCATGCAAATCGGACGTCTCGGTTCAAACTTGGTTTGAATACATATTTCAAGTCCAATTCGAATCATATTGACATTTTTGTTACTTGAAACAAAATTTTTTTTTAAATTTAATGTTTGACATGATTTAATTCAACTCAATCCGATTTCTTTATATTTCGAATTAAAATCAAATCCTATGTCAAGAAAACATTTTCAAAGTTTTTTAAAAAAGTTATTAACTATTGCACCTTTATCCAATTAATTGGATGAATTTTACAAGTAACATGTTCATTCACGAAAAGCATTTGTATTTATCCGTTGTATTGTCTTAAATTTTGGATCATAACATTCTCTACTTTAGGACTTTAGAAGTCAATTTCAGCCATTTCTCCTTGGTTTATTCCAATTTGATTTTTACCTTTAAGCCTTTTGGTTACAAAATGCCAACTATAGATGTAACAAACACGCTAGGCAAAAATTTAATAATATCATAGGATCGAACGCTTGTCATTTTATCAAAACATATAGTTGATTGTAATGGTATAACTTGATTTTATTTTAAACAGCGCATCAGTACAAGCTCCATTATTCGATTGCTCTACCCACCCAGTAAAGACAAATATTGCACATCAACAATCTCCATCCCAATAATTGCATTATTTTCAATCAATGTGAATCGAACTCATGACATTGGCTCTGAAACCAGTTATAGGACCGAACGTTTGTCGCTTTACCACAAGTTATAGTTACTGGTAATGGTGCAACTCAAGTAGTTAAACTACACAACAGTTAAAATACTATGGTTCGATCATTTTATCAAACATAGATAATTATTGCATCTCAACATGCTTTATTTCTATTTTTTCTAAAAACAAGTCATATTTAGTATCTTAAAAAAGCTTATTTTTTATTGTAACTTTTTTTTTAAAAATATCTTAATTTATTTAAATTAATCACAATATATTTAGAAGATACTCATAGTGGTAATGGTTTTTTTAGATAATCCAGGTATCCGGGTTATAATATTTTTGTTGTATAAAATATGGTATTTGAACTAAAGAATTAATATGAATAGTTAGATGCAATAATTGTTTTTACTGGGTAGAACAATCGAAAAGTGGTGTTTGAGCTGTTGTACGGTTTAAAATATTTGAGTTGCTCCATTATTACAAGCTATAACTTTTGGTAAAGAGACAAACGTTTGGTTCTACAATTGATATCAGACTCAAAATCACGGGTTTGATTCGCATTGATTTCAAAAAATGTAATCATTAGAAGATAGAATATCAGATACAATAATTGCATTTGTTGGGCAGATAAATCGAAATGTAGTACTTAAATTGTTATATGATTTAAAATATTTAATTTTTACAGTTATCATCAGCTATCATTTTTTGCAAAATGACAATTGTTTTGTCCTACCTCATCTATAATTTTAAGTAGGATAATATTTTATTGCCCAAAAATTAAGACAATAATCTAAACCTGATAATATATGCTCGTTTGCTTGATTTTTTTTCCTTCAAACGCCGAATTTTTATATATATATTTATATATATTTTAAAATGTAAATTTGTATTCTTTAATGTTTGAAAATCTTGTGGCTGAGTGAAAAATAAAAACAATAACCAACTTATTACAATAAAATACATCTATAAATTGATATCTGATAAATTGATATCTCTTTAAGATAATATTTTATGTCGACCCCAACTTGGGCTAATGTGCTTGATTTATAATTTTGATAAATTAATAAGATAGTAATTTTTCAAAGACATTTATATAAAACTATGATCTCGTCAATATCATAAATTAATAATTATCTAAAATCACATACATAACTATGACAATTTAGTAAATTATGATTATATTTTTTCTATTTTTCTTGAAATTTACTTTTATTGTTATTTTTGTTTATTCAGTTACTTTTATTTGATACAATAAATATTATTTAATTATAAAAAACAATTAATATCACTAACTTATTTTTATAAATATATATGTATGGTGATTTTTTATATATCAATTCAATGAATATCATACTACATTGGTGAAATATAATGACTTTTAAGTAATTAAATATATATTTTTTGAATTAAGAAATACTTTTTAAAATAATAATTTATCAAATTATCGATCAATTATTATCTCTTTAAATTCATAAAATTTTATGGTCTCAAGATTATAATTTATATATGTTTTCCTGTATACTGAGACTGTAACTTCAACATATTTTGGACAAATAAAAAATGGATAAGATCAAAATTTTAGTTTCCTCATATTTGAGAACACAAGTAATGTTGGTTTCATAAATATCTCATTATCCATATGTCTTTCTTAATATTACTTAAAAAATCGACCACAATTATGTACCAATTAAGAAAATTAAAATATTAAATATATTACAAATAAAAAAGTATATCTTATGTCTCTGTTGTCGGTAAATATCGATAAAGAAGATAAAAAAGAAGAAAATAATGGACAAACATAGAGTAAATCACATTAATACAATGGTATTTTTTTAGGTCACTATCATAGTTTAATTCAAGATTATTTCAAACTTCAAGCAAGAATCTTTAGGTAATCACATTAGGGAATAAGTTGATGATGTCTCAATAAATTAAGCCACAAGGCATGGACAAGTATTGGGATACTCTACCTATTTCACAACAATTTTCATGATTTTGATAATCTCATCATCAACTTTTTTAAAATTTCAAGAAACTATATTATTATGTTAGATCGAGAGATTTTTGTATAACAATATTATCTATCAAATAATATTTAATCTAGTATAGATTTGTTGGGTGCAATAATTTTTTTAAAATTTCAAGAACCTACAATAGCTCAGTTCTTAAAATATTGAACACCTATGAATTAAATCGAGTTTCGTGTTCAAACCAAGCGGAAGACACTCGAAATAATCCTTCGTAGAAACCGATTAAATATTTTGTAAAGTATTTAAAATATATGCAAGTTGAATAAGTAAAAACAATAACCAAATAGACACGAATTTGTTTATGGATGTTCGGAGACTTCAAATGCTTCTACGTCACCCTTTCTTCTACTTTGGGAAGGATTCACTAGAAAACTTTGATTTATACAACTCTTTGTACAAACTCATTCCGGAAGGGCAGCAACCAACTAGAACTCCTATCACTCAAGGTTGCAGGCAGCACCTCACAATCAGCATATTATTTAATGTCTCATATGCAAAGACTACAAACACATTGTTTTATGTCTTTGTGTGAATACTCAATCAACTAATAATTGAAGTTCAACTCTCTTGTATATGTGTGAGTGATTGTGTGTAAGAAATTTATCTTTTATAGTGTACATCTCAAATGTATCATCACACAAAGGCTTGTGCAATCAACTAGCTGATTTCTTCATGCTAACTGCTCATGCTTTGAATCCTCTTCAAAAGCTATCTTCAAGATGTTGTATTATAAGCCCCAACAATGATATATACGTTAGACAAAAGAATATGATCGTTTGGAAAGTTTTTGTACTGTTTCTGAAATTGTAACGGTCAAATTCGCCTTGCTGAACATTTTCTCGAGTGGTCAACTGGTACAATTCAACTGGTCTGGTTCAGTTTCAGCTGGTTTAGTTCAACTGGTACTGATCTGGTTCAGTTTCAGTTGGTCAGCAGCTGGTTCAGTTCAGTTGGTCAGCTGCTAGTTCAGTTCAGTTCAGTTCAGTTGGTGTGCTGAAATAACTGATTTCAGTTTGTACAGAACCAGTAGATTTATCGTCATTTATCAGCATATTAAGCTTCGATTCAGACTTTGACTTCCGAATATTATTTGTAGATCATCGTTTTATCTTTCCAACGCATACTGAATCGTTTCATTCCAATAATCGAGCTGAGAGATATGACCAAAATACCGCAACTGCTCATACCCAACTGATTGCTGTTTTTGTGCAATCAGTTCTGTAATTCAATCTTTTTTTGGAGCATTTAATGTTTGCAATCTTGATTTTGATGTTAACAAAACTTGTTATTATGTTTTTACATATTTACTCAAATGTGAAGTTATTAACACAAAAGCAAACTAAAACTGAATTTTGTACAAACTGAATTTTTGTCAAGTTTTGGTATTTTGATGATATCTCTTAATTGGATGATTCAAATGACAATCCGCCAACTTGACTGATCAGAAAACGCAATTTGGAACAAGTCGTATTTCACGTCAGTTGGACAAATTCAGATGTTATCAAGGTCTAACTGATCGCTGTTTTTGTGCAATCAGTTTGGTAATTCAGCGATCAGTTAGACCTTGATAACATCTGAATTTGTGCAACTAACGTGAAATATGACTTGTTCCAAATTGCGTTTTCTGATCAGTCAAGTTGGTGGATTGTCATTTGAATCATCCAATTGAGAGATATCATCAAAATATCGAAACTTGCCAGAAATTTAGTTTGTACAGAATTCAGTTTTAGTTTGCTTCTTGTGTTAATAATTTCACATTTGAGTAAATACGTTAAAAACACAATAACAAGTTTTGTTAACATCAAAATCAAGATTGCAAACATTAAATGCTCTAACAAAAAGATTTGAGTTACATCGTCACCACCAACTATAATTTTTGATAAAACAACAACTCGATCCTACAAGAATGTATCATAAAAGAAACACATGAAAGAGTTTAGGTTTGACTATTAAATGATCGCTAGACAAGTTAACAATATGTTGTGTGGTTGAGAAAATTAGTTAAAACAAAGCATATTTTTAATAAAATTAATTAATATATTTAATTTCAACTACTTTTAACCAACCAAAAAACGATTATAGGTTCAAACTCCTCACATTTTATAAATAAATAATATGTATAGATATTAAAGAATCAAACTTTAAAATCTAATTCTCAATCGAATTTGCAAGATTTTATATATTATATTCGAATTTCGATAACACCATATCAAGATTTATTTGTGTATTATCTAAATTTCTAAGCCTAATTAATATTAACTATAGAGATTATATTTTCTTACCAAACCAATGTTTGGCAACAAATAGGGAACATTATATTGTACTTACAAAAAATGAAGTTAAGACATTTAGATGTACCAATTTGACACTCTTGATCACAATTATTTGTATACTTTTTGCATCAAGAAAGTTGCACAAATTTAATAAGGTAAAGTTGTTAATTAAAAATCTTATGCATGTCATGTGCAATAATTGATCAATAACTTAGATTAGAGACATTGTTACAACTATTAAATCTCTATTTTATATTAAAAATAGGTAATCTAATTATGATGAAACACTTCTAACAAATTTTCATTAATAAATAAAAATCAATGTCGACAAATATATTATTAAGCATGGATATTCATAAAAGAGCATTGCTATTTACACTTCATGTTTTGTAATGTACAATTGTAACAAGTTTTCGATAATTTTTTCTAAATCCGTAAAAAAAATCACATCCTAACTTTCGAAACAACAAATTGTGTTATCAAAGAGTCATTTTAATGTAAATTAAAGGACATAATAATTCTCATAACTTGGGTAAAATGACATGTTGCAAAAAATAGATTTAACTGGAATAAATAAAATACATATTTCTATTCCTAGATTATTTTTTTATACAACTTTTGAAAGGGTTCAATTATTTTAATTTTAATTTTAAAAACGTTCCAAGGCCTAGCAAAAACATGTGGGGGACCAATAAACTTGATTATATACACACCCATGTGAGTTCATCAATTATTTAAACAAATTTGGGCCCCTTGCAATTTATATGTGGACAAAAATTCTTCTGTTGGCCAATTTACTTATGGGCCTTGAATTCCAGCCTGGAAAATGAAATAATAATCTTGTACAAAATTTATTAACTTAAAAATCCAGAGGAAAACGAACCTGATCAATCATTTTTTTAAAAATATAACATCTCTAAGTAATTTGAAATATATTTTAGAAGGTTTTTTTAAAAAAAATAATGATCGACCAATGTTAAATAATAAAATATCCCAAAATCCAATGGCTATCCATTAATCAACTTTCAAAACCAAATTTCTTGCCACCCCAATAATATGGCAACAATGGCCTACATGAGATATGTCAATTGTAGGGATCGACCTCAAACTTTTATGATGACAATCCAATCTATCGGTCGTTTTTGTCTTGATGACCTGAGTAAGAGTACAAACAAGTCAACCTACTCCTAAACAACTTAGTCAAAACTTTACTCGAACTTGATTGGTGGGATCTCGAGTCGAGTTCGAGTTTTGATTATTTTTACTGGAATAACTCGCAAATTACTTGGTAACTTTATATTAATATTTTTTCTTTAAAGGTATTTCGTCCAAATATCTTAAAATTCTGTTTCAAACATTTTTGCGTTTTTCGAATACGAACTCGAGTAATTCGATATTTTTACGAATCCAGCTTGAAATTTAATACTTATGAATATATGCTCCCTAGTCTCTAGGGGCATCGAGCCACATTTCTGTACGTACTCGACTCTAATTTTTCCGTGGTTGTAGCAAGCATGATTTCAGGGTGGATCCAGCAGTGAGTGATTTGGTCATTGTTCCAACAAGAAATTTATGTAAAAGTTTCAAAGTTTCAAGTTTCGTCCCAAAACAACTCCATGAATTCGTAGGTTCAACCCTCGATTATCTAACATCGCTTTAGGAAATATAAAACTTTATTATGTTTTCACCGTCCAAATGACAACGATCATAAAGCACTAAATAATAAAACGTGATATACGTAACCGAAAAGAATTTGCAAAAGATATAGAAGCAAATACAGGGAAATCAATATATGCTTCATTCTTTGCCATCAGCAGCACGAAGCGAACCAAGTTGAACCGGAGCCTGTGTTCCAACGACTTTTGATGAACCGTAGGTGGACAAATCGACGCCCTTGGCTTTTTCTTTCTCGATTTGTTCTTTGATCCACGTATACGTGATTCTCAGTCCATCCTACATATACATTTGCAGTAAAAAAGGACATAAAATACAACTCATGAATTTCAAATACAACTGTTAAATTAGTTAGGATGCATGCCACACGTCTAATTCAACATCGGATGCAAGAATGTGAATGAGGATGTGGTAGGCTTTTGTGTACTAGCTACATCAAAGTGAATTTACAAAACGAAAAGGGACATAAGCAACGACTTGCAAGTCAGTTTGATCATCTGGTACGTTATATGTTATATGTTATATGTGAGATGTCACATTAGTTCGAACAAAAGAGAAGTGTACAACTTACAAGAAGCTGTACCGAGAAATGTAACGAGGGATTTGATGGGTTTATGTTCTCTTGTACAATCAAAGCTGATTTACTGAGGAAAAAGGATGCACAAACAACGGAATGTCCATCATGATCTCTAGGTATTCCATGTCACATTAGTTGGATGTACTGTGTCTGACGTATGGCGACATGTAACAAGAAATGTAATAGAGGATCTGCCGGTCTCATGCGTCCTTTTAATATCAAAGCACTCATTTTATATCTACGGTGACCATAGCTTGAATGCATATTAATGTACCATGAAAGATAAAAACAAATGTAGCAGAGGATATGATTGTGTTAAGGGTATAGGCCTGGGAGATTCTAGAGGATCGGGCTGAGCAGATGAGGTACAAAACAGCACTAATAGTTATAAAGCCACCCACTACGCTAGGAGGATCCGGAAAGGGGGCAAGAGGGGAGGTCTCAAACCTACCACGAGTAGACACTAGGGGAGAAAGAACCTTATTCCGGGAGGAGTACTACTCTAGGGGCCATTCTTCGAGTGAAGGATTGGTCATTATCCTTGTAAACATCTTACCATTTCTATTGAATACAGTTGCCCAGCTGAGTTTTTTTTCCATAGAATCGTTATGATGCTGTTTTATTTCTTGGAGTGTGGATTGTGCCGTAATAGAATGTATATGTTCTCGTAAAATCAAATAGAGAAAGATTGAAGGACGGACCTTCAGTTTCATAGAAGGAGCCCAACCAAGCTTCTCCTTTATTAGAGTGTTGTCCGAGTTTCGACCACGGACGCCCTCCGGTCCTGGAATATGATGGATGGGAAGCTTCTTGTTGTCAAAGCTTAGGACCATCTCAGCCATCTCATTCATGCTCACCATCTCATCGCTTCCTATGTTTACTGGCTCCCGGAAGTCGGACTTAGTCAATCTACAGTTATATAGCAGTTCATTCCAGAATTGTAAGTACGTTTATCAGATCATACTCAAACATAAAACTAGCTCTGCTTCTGTTTGAGAAAAGCATTTTAAAAGGCAAGCTTCACGAAATTTGTTTCAGAAACAAGTGTTTTTGTATCCATATCAGCTAAACAACGCTGAGTATAGCTATTTTGAGACCAATGGTCAATATTTTCAAATACTTGGTCCTAATATTAGAGCCATCATTCAAACATCAGCAGTGACGGCAGGACCATTCTTACGTACAATAATACGCGTAAAACCCTACAATGCTTACACTACAAGTTAGCATTGAACTCAGATAACTTCAGATGGAAATAAGCTCTTATAGCAACTAAAAGATCGCATTTATAGGCATTATTTATTTGTAACTTACCTCAAAACACCCTCAACACATTCGTCAATGAACGTAAAAGATCGAGTTTGTAGCCCATCACCCCACATCTCAAATTTATCAGTAGATGTAATGGCCTTCCTACAGAAAGCAGCAGGTGCTTTCTCCCTCCCACCTGTGGTGATAGTGAAAAGTTAAACCAACTCGCCAATATTTATTTATTTATTTATGAAGGAAAAAATCAAAATCCCTTGATCACAAAATCATATGAGTTTAACCTTTCCATGTTCCAAAAGGACCATAAATGTTATGAAACCTTCCTATGCGGCACTCAATTCCGAAGTCCTTGTTGTAGTGTTTACAAATTTCCTCCGATGCAAGCTTCTCTAGCCCATAAGCATCTTGTGGCTGAAAAGGAAGCAAAAACACAACTCATTGGTACAACGGAAATTTTCTATAATAACATAAAATAACTTGAACGAGAAGAAACCTCGGCAGGCCAGGCATCAGATTCCTTCAAGCTCACGTTGGTATCCAGCTGCTTAAATTCTGGATATATGCATGCACTAGAGGCGTAGAAAAACCTACATCGAAGAAGATAATCAAAATCAGATTTTGTTGTCTACATGTGTCATATTTCCACATTTCAATGATGAACTTAACTCCAACAATGGACGGGTATAATGAGAAAAATTGTTATTGTCCGTTTCGTAGTCCTCTACCACGCAAGAAAAATATTGGATGGCATCCAAAGTTCCGAAACAGGAAAAAAGAACTAAGATTCAATGTCCCTTGTTTCTTCAATTGTGATGAACTCATTTGAGTTACCAACATATGCTTGACACTTACTACTGTATATGTAATCTTTTAAAAATTAAATTATAAAAGATGAAAAGCAAGTGTGAACCGTGTGCATCATGCGTGGAAGAAGAATTCTACACAATTGTCGAGCATTAAATTCAAGATTCAATGTGCAAATCAAATCCACAGTTTTAAAAGCAGGATAACATAAAATTATGACCTCTTAACTCCATTGATCCTTGCGGCCTCGATCATATTAAAGCTGATCATCGTATTATTGTACATGATAACCGAGTGATTTGACTGAATGAATCCCATTCCTCCCATATCAGCAGCAAGATTAAATACATGATCAACTCCTTTGGTAACTTTCAGACAGTTATCCATCACCCTCAGATCGACAAGATGGAATTCATCGCAGAACATGTCCTCAGTCATGTGTTCGTTTTTCTTCCAATCTGAAGCTATAATATAATGACCCTCATTTTTCAAACGTCTTGCGATATGCGAAGCAATGAACCCGCCAGCTCCGGTGATGGAAATTCGGAGACTTTCTGAAGGCCAATAAGGCTCCCTCTCAAGATTTTCATATGTGTATGCTCCATAATTGGTTTCGCCAGTGGTGCTCATTCTGAGATCAAAAGGGAATTAAAAAAGAAGGTAATACAACTAAGTGAAAAAGTTCGAATATGAAATTAAAAAGAAAGATATCAAGCAACAATAACGGAACCAAACATGGATACTGGGGACAAAATTAAAAGCAACAAGCATGTGAAATCTCATTCTTTGTCGTACATAAAATAAGTAAAAATGTAACCTCAGCCTCCCTCCAACTGAAATCAACCTCCACACATTAGTTAGTTAAGTAAAAATGCAAGTTTCTTCCCTTCTTGTCGTTTGTTTTTTCTTTCCGCAAATTCATTATTATTCGTAATTCAAGTAAAACCAAGCCAATGACAGAGAATGAACTCCATCAGGAACAATCACCTCCCATCCTTTAATAATTTACCATGCACATATACATTTTTCCTTATTGCGCTCGTGTGTGTGTGTGTATANATTCTTTCACCATCCATATTCATTTTCTACCTCCAACACTGCATAAAGCAAAAAATGTAGCTTTGGAATGAGATTCTCTAGAAATGTAACTTTGACCAATAGTTTCTGGTATAGTCTTACTAAAAATGTATACGTCACTCATCCTCTAAATTCAGATTCTTGGCCTATTTCACATCAGAGTAATGAAATCTACAGAGAGCAAATAAAGAAAAAGAAAATCAAAGCATACTAATAAGAAAAACAAAACTAACACAAGAAGCAGCGCAAAATTAGTTCTTTAGCTAATGAAGAAACCGTACTCGAACATACCCACAAAAATTCAATAATATCTTGATATAATACCAATTTTTCCACCCAAAAAACAGGAATTTTTTTTTGTGCTAAAAATGCCTCCCAAGTACCTCAAAATTAGACAAAATTTGTACAACCCAGAAAAAATCCTCACCCCCAAAAACATATAAATCAGAACCCAAAAGAAAAATGATATACATCAGCGCAACGAAGCAGAAACATCTCGAACAATATTCAAGAAAAGATAATGGATCGAAACATTAAAAAAGAGATTAAGATTCAATCACCTCGAGTTTCGATTCATGGAAATTTTGTATGAGCAAATATGCAACAGCCAATAGATCTTTGCTCAATTTCTTGCGCTATATATAAGTAGTGGTTTGTGCGTTCTTTGAATAACTTGATTGCTAAAAACTTGTCTTTTTTTCCAATTTCTAAGGACAACAATTTGCATGTGCAATCCCTTCGCAATTTTATACTAACGCCATTAATATACTAGACGAGTCTTATTTGTACTCGAATGTTTCTTGATTATTAACATTTCTCCACGTTTTATTTCTTTTTTTTTTTCACGTTTTATTTCTTTTTTTTTTTTAATGTAAGAAATGTATTTTCTTCCAATTGCTATTTATGGAATTTGAAAGCATTTTCGTTAATAATCCTAAGTATTTTTTACGATTATTATTTAAAAAAAAAGTGAAATAAAATGCCTCAAACTTGTAAAAATATTTTAGATAAAAAAAACAACCAAAATGCTTAGCCCCTTTGTCAATTAGATGCTCAAACATCATAAATCATTGGATATTCATATTATTCACGTTTTTCGTAATGGAATGATTTCTAACATTTATTTAAATTTAGTTACCAAAAAGGTATCAAATATCATAAAAAATAGTTTCTATTTTTGGATTTTGAATCGAAGAGATGAGATGTTATGCATTCGTTCGCATTTTTATTGACAAACCACAATATTTAGTCGATATTCTAGAGTATATGATAACAATAATTTCGGCACATGGAAATCAAGCTTATAGTAATTTTTGGCTTTTTGATACATCCATGTTTTGGTAAGACACACCTATGTCAAATTCCCAATATTTCCATAATCATAAAGTTACAACAAATACACCGTACAATATTTACAATTATATCGTGAGATTTTGCTATTATCTCATGGGATTTTGTATTGAATGATAATTTTTGTATTGTAAGAATTGTTGTATAAATTTAATTGTACATGCAGAATTACTCTAATAATTATTGTTATATAATTTCCAACAAGTTAGAAAATTATCTTTATTCCATAAACTAATTAATTTTACCGAACAAAAATGGTATTTATGTCAAACCCCCATTTTACCCTTGACATATTTATAATTACGATTTTTTTTACCCTTTTTAAAATTTTAATTTAATGATTATGATTATCATATCGTCTGTAAAAAATGACACAACTATCTATATTTACTAAACTAATCGCAAAATTTTACGAAATCAAAAAATTAAAAATATTGATTATATAAACACACAACGCATACACGAAAAATTGATAATAATAATAGTGTTATTATTTTCGCGTGGAGATGGTTCAATGTGGATGTGTACTGACAAAAATATAAGATGTATGTCATTGGTTCCTTCTTTACACCAAACCACAATGTATTAACTATTAAGAGTGCTAGTATCGAATAAAAATTTAAATTTTATGAAAATTATGGTCGGATGCATAATTTGTTATGATGGATGAATTATCATGTGGGGATTTTGTAGAGCTCATCTATGACAAGATTAGATTTTGGATATGTTTATTAATCTAGTACTTAATGGCTCCAAGAAGGACAGTGCACTAAAATATTTGGATCTTATTGAGATATTGCAAAATAATGACATATTCTCAAATCAAGATGGAGATACGGTTACAGTTTTGATTTCGAATATTATATCAGAAGGCATAAAACTACAATCATATAATACTAGCATTTTGATTTACTGATCAAATATATCAAATGAATAATTGATCGTAACAGTTACATTTTACTGGTACACCACGAGATGTTTTGATTTCTTGCTCCATTTGCAATATATACAAAATAACTAAACCAAGAAGTCCCGTTTCATTTATTTTATATAGTGAGAAAATTTTGTTGTATGCATAAAATTTAACCATGCTTGAGTTATTCAGAGCTCGAGTTATTCAGAAATTTTTTCTCGTAAGAAAGATACGTATACATTAAATTAAATTTAAAAAGTTTCAAATTTGGGACGAAGATAGAAATTCAATTTTAACAAAATTTGTAAAGGAAACATGACTTCTTGGTTTAGTTCTTTTATATATTGCAAATAGAGCTAGTATAGAACTGAAAGAATCTCATGGCGTACCAGTAAAATGTAACTGCTACGATCAATGATTCATTTGATATATTTGATCAGTAAGTCAAAAAACAACATTATTATTATTATTAATTTTTTGTGTAAGAGTTGTGTGTTTATATAATCAATATTTTTATTTATTTTTATTTCGTAAAATCAATTTAGTAAATATAGATAGTTGTATAATTTTTTAAAGACGATATGATAATCATAATCATTAAATTAAAATTTTAAAAAGGGAAAAAAATCGTAATTATAAAAATATCAA
Source organism: Primulina huaijiensis (assembly GCF_012295235.1). Classification (NCBI taxonomy): domain Eukaryota; kingdom Viridiplantae; phylum Streptophyta; class Magnoliopsida; order Lamiales; family Gesneriaceae; genus Primulina; species Primulina huaijiensis. Next base: position 1,032,029 of record NC_133307.1, read on the forward strand.
AGGTAAAATAGGGGTTTGGCATAAATATCATTTTAGTTCGGTCAAATTTTATAATTAGTTTCTGGAATCAAGATAATTTTCTAACTTGTTAGAAATGGTATGACAATAATGATTCGAGTAATGTTACATATACAATCAAATTTATACATTACAAAAAATTCAATACAAAAATTCTATTTATCAAAATCTCATGATACATTTAATATAAAATCTAACGATATAATTGTAAATATCATTGTATGATATATTTGTTGTAACTTTAACATTATTTTAATTATTATAATTACCAAAAGGGTGGAAAATGATGATTATGAAAATATTGGGAAAACATAGGTGTGTCATACAAAAAAATGGACGTATCAAAAAACCAAAAATTATTATAAGCTTGATTTCCATATTTGTCGAAATTATTGTTATCATATTCTCTATAATATCGACTAAATATTGTGGTTTATCAATAAAAATGCGAACGAACACATATCATCTCATCTCATATCATCTCTTCGATTCAAAATCCAAAAATAGAAACTATTTTTATGATATTTTATACTATTTTGGTAGCTAAATTTAAATGAACTTTAGAAATGATTCTATTATTAAAAAAACGTGAATAACATGAATATCCAACGATTTACGAAGTTCGAACATCTTATTGACAAAGGGACTAAGCATTTTGGTTGTTTATTTTTTTTTATCTAAAATATTTTTACATGTTTGAGGAAGTTTATTTCACATTTTTTTGAAATGATAATGGTAAAAAAATACTTAGTATTATTAACGAATATGCTTTCAAATTCCTTAAAAAGCAATCGAAAGAAAATACATTTATTACATATAAAAAAACGTGGATAAATGCTAATTGGCAAGAAACATTCGAGTACAAATAAAACACGTTTAGTTATATTAATGGCGTTAGTAAAAATTGAAAAAAAAAATTGCAGAGGGATTGCACATGCAAATTGCTGTCCTCAGAAATTGGAAAAAAAAGATACAGTTTTTTAGCAATCTAGTTATTCAAGGACCGCACAAGCCACTACTTATATATAGCGGAAGAAATTGAGCAGAGATCTATTGGCTATTGCATATTTGCTCAAACAAAATTTCTTAAAAACGAAACTCAAGGTGATTGAATCTTAATCTCTCTTTTTTCTTTTCTTTTTTTTTTTAATGTTTGAGAATAAAGTGAATGCGTCGATTCATTGTCTTGTCTTGAATATTGTTCGAGATGTTTCTACTTCGTTTTGCTGATGTATATTTTTTTTTCTTTTGGGTTTTGATTTATATGTTTTCCGGGTGAAGATTTTTTCTAGTTTGTACAAATTTTGTCTAATTTTGAGGTTCTTGGGAGTCATTTGTAGCAAAAACAATTATGTTTTTTAGTTGGAAAAATTCGTATTATATCTAGATTTTATTGAATTTTTGTGGGTATATTTGTGTACGGTTTTTTCATTAGCTAAAGAACTCATTTTGCGCTGCTGCTTGTGTTGGTTTTGTTTTTCTTATTAGTATGCTTTGATTATCTCTCTGTTTATTTGCTCTCTGCAGATTTCATTATTCTGATGTGAAATAGACCAAGAATCTGAATATAGACAATGAATAACGTATACATTTTTAGTAAGACTATACGAGAAACCATTGATTCAAAGTTACATTTCTAGAGAATCTCATTCGAAAGCTACATTTTTTTGTTTTATATAGTGATGGAGGTAGAAAATGAATATGGCCTATTGTGACACTCAGGACAAATGCAATACACCTTTCTCCCACGTTTGCTTATGCATACAACAATATAACCTTCAATAAACTACATGGTAAAGAATAATAATAACTCAAAAAAAGTGGTACGACGATTATTTCCTCAAATTGAAAACTATATTCGATTAGCTTCAGATCGTTATAGTGGGCAACACCATCATGTTTTCCAGATACAGAAAGCTATTTTTTGTTTGCTAAAAAGCACAAAACTATTTCTATCCAGTACTCCTTGAATTTCCCAGTCGAATGTAAAATGTTCCTGATATTCAATCTATTTTGTACTCTTTGTACAGAGCAAGCTAAATCATTTATGCTAGAAACCATAAAAGTCTTCCTACCACTTTTGTTGCAAACTTTTCAGAAGCCAAGTAGAACATTAGTCATATTTTATCTGAAATTCAACTACCATGAACCATCTGGCAGTTTTGCTCTTTAAATGTAGAGCAAGTAGCTTCATTTATGCTAAAGCTACAATTTTTGTTCAATTTTGATATAATTCGAATATGCTGCTTCAAGTAGTGTTTGACTCCAAGAATTCAAGCAAGAAGAAAATTAGCAGAGACGGGGGGAAAGGGAGGAAGAACACAGAGAACCAAGAGACTGGAGAGGAGACAAGGGAAAGAAACAAACTAATAATTCTTATTTCTATTCGTTCCAAATATAACAAACATTACATGCATATATCGCTAGTAAGGACTCCTAACAAACTAATAATCATACTGATTTCATCAAATTGCATTATCATTGTCGATACACACACTTTTGCAAGCAATGCAAGTCAATACCCAAAGAAACACCAAGAACCTAGAAACTGAAAAAGGTAAACTTGCAGCAGGCAACACAGTTGCCTACCCTCTCAACTTCCATGGTAAGAATTTTTTTAAAAAGAAACAAGTTTTGCCCCATTCCCACCCCTAAAACTTTATAATCTAAAACTTCTATGCATTTTTATTTAGGCCCTTATTTATAACCCTCACGAAGCTGATACAATTCAAAAGGCTGATTCAAGTCCCAACAAAATAACAGCTAACAGATAAATTTCCCTTCTCTAGGAGTTCTATTTCAGAATGCACAGGAAATCGCCAAAAATGTAGAAAGAAAGCATCTCCGAATGCACAGGAAATCGCCAAAAATGTAGAAAGAAAGCATAAAGAAGTTAATGGCGGAAGCATATACCAAGGCCAGAGGAAAAGAGAGGAAAAAATGCGTATGTAAAATGCAACAAATTGTTCATCATTGTCAAGATTCAAATTTTCTCATTTAAATGGAGGTATACATGAAAAGGCCAATTAGAGAGGAAAAAAGCCTTCAGCAATCAAATGCATAACTTTTCAATTTTGCTCTTAAATTACACAGTTTCGGGCATTCCATGGACTCCATACATCAAGATAAAAAATCTTCCAGTTCCTTGTTCAGTTAAGCAACTGCAGAAACACCCATTCCGTAGCAGAAAAGAGAACCCAAATATAGTTGTATTCCTATATACTGCAAAGTCAAGATCAATTTTCGCAAAACCCTACCTTACAAAATCTTCTAAGTTTTAACAAAATAATAATTTTCAGGTTTCTTAGTTCATTAAGTTTTTCTTCAATAATATTATCAGAAACTCAGAAAAGATTGAAACAAAAACCCAACTTGATTAAAGTAGACAATGAACACAAAAAAAATAATTAGCTTCTGAACATCTCCGAATGCACAGGAAATTGCCAAAAATGTAGAAAGAAAGCATAAAGAAGTTAATGGCGGAAGCATATACCAAGGTCGGAGGAAAAGAGAGGAAAAAATGCGTACTTTGGATAGGTCTGTTCACTCGGTGAGTTTAGATGTGGGAGGGATTGTGAATTTGTGAATGAGAGATGGAGAACTTTCATTTGTTATCCAATAAATTGTATTTATATAGTTGCTTTTTTATTTTGCTTTTATTTGAATATTTTAAGTCTTTTATGATTTTTGTTTTATGATATTATTGATTATCACCTGCACATAACTTCTCGTATTTGACTTAAATTTTATAATCGAAGTTAAAATAGATATGTTATTATTATCTCAATTTATTATAATATTATTCATGATCCCATTTACGTAAATATTGTTTTAATTATCATCTTATTTTTAAGCAATTTGAGCAGAAAATTGAAAAAAACTTTAGCTAACAGCATATGCACAAATAGTGTACAATAAAACACTTTCTATCATTTTACTTCTAAACATTATTTTTTAAGTGCTATTCCTAGTATAACACGGAAAAAACTTTAGTCCAGTGTATTGGATAAATTTTATAAAAATATGAGGGCTAATTTTTTAATTTGAAATTTGTTATAGTATATTTTAAAATAATAAATTACAATTTGTAAATCAACTTGATTTCTTTGTAAAATTTAAATAATAGTTTATAAACAAACAATGTGTTTTTTTTTAGAATCGCATAAATCTATAGGTGGAAGATTAGATAAGGCAAATTGCACAAGGCGGTGCACCAATTTGTTCGCATTTCTACCGACATGACAAAACTATCAAACTTATCATGTGCTAAGAGAGCTAAAATATTCAAAATAGAATTACTTTTAGAGCTTAGATTTTGAAAAGTTGAGGTCACTGCTTGGACAGCTAAGGAGAATCTAAACAAACTCGAACTAGATTAAACTCACCTTGAAGAGCAAGCAACATACCATGATATATAGCACTCAATTCTGCAGCAAAAACGATCCTGAATGACGAATACCTCTAGCCGAAGCAACAAAAACCGAGCCAAGATGATCTCGAATCAACACCCACACTAAAGCAGTGACTTAACTCATTATACCATGCATCCAGATCAAGTCTAAAACATCTCACTGGAGGTTTATGCACATTTTCTCTATGAGTTGATGATTATCCAGATCTATAATCACACTTAGATTTGTGGCTTTCCGGAATTCATCCAAGTAAGACCACACCCAATCAACCTTAATCGAAAATAGTTGCTTATGATGCTCATGTTTGAACAGGCATAGCTCTTTCCATATAGCCCAAGCATATATCACATAAAACTCAGACTCTGTCAAAACTTAAACTCGGTCTTTGACATGATATCCCTCAACGATAGAGCACAATCAATAAAAGAAGATTTACTACACTTCTTTAAACATGACTAGATATCAGTACTCTTTCCGTACCTTGTGCACCAAGGGCCGGAAAATTAAACAATGACTCGTAGATGTTTATTGGGCTCCACAAAGCATACAACATTCACTCACAGGAATATGATGTTTCTACAAATTCAATTCAATAGGAATAAAATCATGAATTGCACGCTAAAAAAATATTCGAACCTTTTGGGAAATACGAAGTTTCCAAATATATTTCCACCACGATTCCAATGAGTAAGAAGTTTGCGAATCCAAAGTATCATAACAATCAGTTTCAAGAAGATATCCAGATTTAACCGAACATAGACCTTTAGCTCCCATTTTCAATATCTTATATCATCCAAAACATGTTAACTTAACGAGATATCAAGAACGAACTCAGCTTCAAATGAAGGAAAATGACAACGCACTGCTTCCTCATTCCAGTCTCAACATATTAAGTTGTTCGATATGCGAAAATTGGTATAATTAAATGACATCTAATAGATTATTTACAAATTTATCTATTCGAAAATTTTAGAACAGATTAATTGTTGCTCATAAAAAAAATTAACGACTTATTAAAATATAAGGTTGGCGTATCCAATGTTTCGTTTTCAGTAATGATTAATGGGAGACCGAGGGGGAAATTTAAAGCCTCTAGAGGACTTAGACAGGGAGATCCCTTATCACCATTTTTGTTCAATATGGTTGTGGATGTTTTGGGAAGATTGATTGACAAAGCAAAAGAAGAGAATTTCATCGGAGGATACGAAGTGGGCCGAGATAAGGTGGAAGTATCGCATATACAGTTTGCCGACGATACATTGTTCTTTGTGAAGACGGAGGAACACTTGGGCTTTTTGGTGCGAGTTTTGAAGGCATTTTGTGATATGTCAGGATTGAGGATTAATTGGGACAAGAGTGCCTTGTTGGGTTTGAATCAAGAACAAGCAGAGGAGGAAAGTATAGCTATGGGAATCGGGTGCCGCAAGGAAGAATGGCCAATAAAATACTTGGGAGTCCCTCTAGGGGGCAATCCTTTACAAGTGTCTTTTTGGGAGCCTATCATGATTAAGATTACTAGAAAATTGGCAACTTGGAAAAAGGCTTTCTTGTCTAAAGGGGGTAGAGTGACATTGATTGCTGCGGTATTGACTTCTATACCTATATATTTCTTGTCTCTATTCAAGATACCGAAAGGAGTAGCGGGGAAGATGGAAAAGGTAACGAGAAACTTTCTGTGGGATGGGACAGAGGGAGATTCACATTGTCATTTGGTTAGATGGAATAAAGTTTGTCGACCGAAAGAGAAAGGTGGATTAGGCATCGGGAATATATGTTTGAGAAATACGGCATTAATGGGAAAATGGTGGTGGAGATTCAACGTGGAAAGTGATTTGCTGTGGAAAAGAATAATAAATAGCAAGTATGGGTTACAAGAAAATGGTTGGGATGCGGGGTTGGCTAAGAATGTGACTTTTAGATGTCCGTGGAAGTTCATTTCTACAGCATACCCGACTTATCACCGACTACTAAGACCGGTGGTTCGAGGGGGAACTAAATTCAGGTTTTGGGAGGATATTTGGTTGGGGGATTCATCTTTCAGGGATCTGTTCCCTTCTTTGTTTCAGTTATCTTTGATTCGTAATTTGCCTATTTCATATTTTGCTTCCTTTGATTCTTCGTAACATAATTTTTCTTGGGATTTGCACTTCCGTCGATCTCTCCGTGAGGAGGAGATCAATCAGTTATCTTCGCTTTTAACTATTCTTGAGGGTGTTAGATTGGTGGAAGGGGTTGATGATTTTCATCAGTGGGAGGGGGATCCGTCCGGGAAGTTCACAGTCAAGTCTTTTTTCAATTCATTCTTCACGGAGAGTAATGGTCCACAAGATTTCAAATTTTTCAGTATCATTTGGAAAACCCCTATTCCGTCGAAGATTCAAATTTTCTCGTGGACAGCAATCCTTGCAAAATTACCGACAGCCGAGATGATGCAAAAGAGATATCCTAATTGTTCTCTTTGTCCCAACTGGTGTGTGTTGTGTCGTAAGCATGTGGAAACACAAGATCATCTGTTTATTCATTGCAAGTTCACGCATGCGTTGTGGGCTAGGGCCTTGAAAGAAATGAGACTGGTTTGGGTCGTGCCGAAGACAACCCAAGATGTTTTTACTACGGATCTGGGACATTTGCTTGGCAAAAGAGGAAAAATTTTCTGGAAAGTTGTGATCCATGGAATTACTTGGGCGGTTTGGTTGGAGAGAAATAGAAGAATTTTTGAAGAATTGGAAGAAACTACGGAAGAATGCTGGGAAAAAGTCAAGTTCACAACAGTAAACTGGATTCGAACGGATAAAAACTTTCAGGGATTGTCTACTTTTGATATTTCTAGAGATTGGTCATATGTGTATTGTTAAAAATTAACTAATTCATGGCAGTGGATCACTAGTCCACTTCTTGTAATGTAAAATTCTCATATTAATAATATTGTTATGTTTCTTATCAAAAAAAAAGGTTGGCATATTTTTTTGGGAATAAAAATGTCTTCTTTTGTTTTAAAATTTGTAAATGATTTGTATAATAAGAAATTATAATTTGATAGGTTCTTTTATATGAAATTTTTTTGATGGATTTCAAGGTAATATAAATAAATTCCTTCATTCTGCGTTGAATTCGTTCGGCTTTCAGCTCTGTGAATTATCTCCGTGTACCGAAAATCCACCATGTTAGCTAAGTTTCAGCATTCAGACGCCAACTGTTTTCACAAATTTAATTCCATAAAGGCCACACCACCAAGCGTGGGAGCTTCAGTAACTCCACCCTTCAAGAAATCCAATGATCAGATCAATGAGGAGCAGCAGAAACAAGTTTTGAAGTGTCCAAGTGTTGGGAAAATTTCCAAGAATGGTTTTGCGGGAAACCCACGCAGTAGAGCTGAGAAAATGGTGGCTTTGGGGCCAGTTTACGAACTCGAGGTGATGTCTTTGATGACATCAAATGTGCAGGTAAGTTACTTGAGAACCACTTTTCGCTCAGGTAAATTACACACGAAATACGAAACTTTTCTAGGGTTGGACTACCGGCCACTATTTGGGGCTTTAAAATTTACGTAGGTTTAAATCTTCAAAAATCTGAAGAAAACTTGTTCATACTCAATTCAACCCTAGATTACTAAAAAAAAAAACTAAATCCCTTTTTGAAATACCACGAAAAACAGCAATTTAAACTCTGCATCAACCGCGAAATTCATAATTCATGCTAAAATAATTAATCTTTAATGATTGTAGCTGATGATGTCTACCTGATATTGAGCTATTCCAAAGGTACGGGGTGCCCACCGTTTGCCTCCAGCGACCGACGCGATTACGCGATTGACCACCACTCAGACCTGAAAGAGGACGTGGTATAGCCTGCAGGTTAATATATGCGGTTTGAATTCGGATATATTTGCCCAAATATTGGTTGTGTTCGGATGAGATATTTTTAAAAAATATTCAAAAATAATTTAAAATATCTCTATAATAATATAAATTTGAAATTCATAATTAATAACTCAAAAAAATCTAATCGAGATTTGAAATAAATTTATCTAAAAAAAATAATAGATTTGTTATCATAAACTTGAAACTCCTAACTCCAAATTCATACATCTAAATATAACCTTAACATTTTTTTACCTCGTAAATTGTTTGGATGAAAATATAAAATTGTTTTAAAATTTAACCGTACAATATGGGATCCTTCAAATTTACTTCTAAATCTATTACATTAATGCCAAACTCCGTCGCGGGAAATGACGATACTAACTCAAGCAACGACAGTCTCAATCCTCACATCTTACGTATATACATGTTAGAAAATTCCGGAAGCTTAAATTTATAAATTTCTATATGATCCACATATACATGTTAGAAAAAAATCAGAAGTACAGAGTCAGTCACACTGGGGTTAAACTCCAATAAATGACTCGTGGGATTCCATTTTGGGATGCCAGGTTTCCCAAAAACCAAAGATTTAGCGCACTTGTTTCTTTTGAGTCATCACCGGTTAAACTCTTTCTCAAGTTGTGCTTGGATGGATTTGAAATGATGAATTTCAAATTTCTTTATCTTGTTTTGATGAATAAAACATAAAGTTAAATTCAAAGTAAACTCCATATCAAACTCGTGCAATTTCAATAGTGAGATAAGTCTCATTTGAAATTCATCCTAAAAATTTTCCCAAATCAAATCTCTCCTCCCTCCAAATGAAATTCATCAATTCAAGCACAATCTTAATTAATTAACAATCAAAGCTAATTACACATTTTTTTTTGAGTTCCTTATTGACGAGACAACACTGATCCTTGGGTGTTTGGCGACTAATCCTTTTGTCAAGCAAAAATAAGCAAATTAAGATCCAGATATTCAATTGCACTTGTGAGATCTATAATAAATACACATATCTAAGAGGGCAGAGGAACGCGGGCATGTCATACTCGGAATAACACTAGTTTCCATTTTTTCGACTTGTAAACTATAGTAAAGAAACATGAGCAAAGAAATCGAGAAACACGAGTGTTCCATTCAAAGTAGTATATATCAATTACCCGAGGTTGAGGTGTACTAAGTTTCTTCACTATTTCCTCGTCGTCCTCGTCGTCGTCTCTACTAGTAAGCAATCTTTGAAGAGAAGCAGAAGAGCTGTCTGATTTTCTTCCCCTCTTAGAGGCTGTGGCAGATCCTCTACCCCTTCCCCTTGAAGTAGCTCTTTTTCTTCCCTTGCCTTGGAGAGGTAGAGCATCATCCTTCAAACATACAAATTATGACCCAGAATCAAACAAAAAGTAAAAGCAAAAACACTTACTGTTAGAGAAATAACTTGAGAGTTTGTCCATACCGAACTACCATCAATATCTTTTGAGTCAAATTTCTCAGTTTCGTCATTTGAATCTGAGTCCACGATGTCCTCATCATCAGCCAAACTCTGAACCGAAGCTGATGTAACAGTTGATGCAGATCTAGGGAAATAAATATCATGTAGAAATTCCTCACAGAAATGAAAAGTTGAAAGCATTTTCATGATTAAAACAGAACAAATCAAAAGGTAGCCTCTAGACTCTAGAACATAAAACTGACCTTCGTGAAGGACGTAAACTCAGGGCTGCGTCTAATGTTGTTTGCTTTAATGTACTGGAAGCCCTGCCTCTACCTCTACCTCTACCTCTACCTCTTCCCCTTCCTCTGGCAATAGTTTTACCAGCTTCTGATGAGTCGTGAGAGGTCCTAAAAGTTTGTGACAGATCTTTCTTTCCAATCCTGGTAGACTTTGTGCCAGCAAATAGAGTGGCATCCTCGTCATCGCTGAAGGAAGCTTCACATCCTACATTACTATTTGTGTTTGTAAGGTTCTGATGGAATCGACCAAGTAACAAAATATAAATAGATAGCCAAGCCAACATCTTATAAGAATCTTATTTCGCACTAGGCAATAGGATATAAGCATACCTCAGACGATTGGCCGCTAAATGTGAACTGTTGTTGGCCTACTGTTTTTGAGGCTCTTTCTTTCACACGTTCCTGCAAATAATTGTGTCCAAATGAAAAGGACCCAGTTCAAATAGAGAATAATTACAATTCAAAAGGTGTCATAACATTTGTAATAGCACAATGGAGGGAGAATAGTGTGTGGAAAAATAAAATAACCTATGTTATACTCTAAAACAAGAGTTTACCGGCCTATGCTCTATCATGTGGGCTTTGATCATATTACATATGTGCTTGCGCACATTTTCAGAGAGGGATACAAATTCAAGGACGTGGTGATAAGAATTGCTGGAACCAAGAGCTGACAAGAAAAATGTAAGGGGATAAGTAAATAATATTCTTGCCTCTAAACATTCTCCAACTTTGACAATTATGTCTTCCTCTTCAAACTTTTGAATATCCGAATCCCCGGCAATTCTATTCTGTCAAAGGCAAAATTTTACATCATTGGTTAATTGTTGCGATTAAAACAACTACTAACCAAACAACCAAAATTGATGGAAATGATAATAATTGTACTACTACACAACAACCAGGAATGTCACCAGACAAATTGAGAATAAAGATACAGCACTTACGCGAGTTTCTTTATATTGCAAACAGGAATAAAAGGCCATTTTATCATCTTTGTTGACAAAATTGTGTAATGCAACGTCCAAGTCACTGACAGGGAGTATCTCCATTTTCTGAAAAATTATATGGTGAAAGTGGGTCCAGATAAAAGACCACAAAAAGCACGTAACATAAACACCGAGAGTAATATATTTACTGTCATTGTATTAAATGGGAGCGAATGGAAATAAACAACACAAATGGTGTTGGAGCCGAGCCATATTCTTAATCTTAATTTTTAAAAAACCCTTTTCAAGTATAAAAACTTATGACAGTAATCATTGGATCAAATTTGGTTTCAATGTTCTGGATCCAACTGAGGATTTGATTCGAAAGTATAAAAAAAAAAGAAAAAGAAGGGATAAGATTCAATCTATTACCAGATTACTCTCCGCAACTAAGGCTTCAATGTTCTGTTGATTCAGCTTTTCTGGTCGAAGCCGTTCAGAATCATCAATTTTATCTAGGGCGCAGCATTACATAGTTACCATTTATCAAAATAGTTGAAAAGAAAAAGGCGGGTATAAATCAAAAGGAAAAACTAGATTTTCCAGCTCTTGTCAAAAATTAATTTAAAATGGGAAACTGTTTGAGATGTATATTTGGTTAGGATATTTTGCTACTTTTTTTAGATGACAAATGTCCATATAACTTAAGTGTCTAAATTTTCAAAACACAATTAAAAGTATCAGATTTCTACACTCTACATGATATCAGAGCTCTTGTCTATTCACTGAAATTTTTTTCTGAATCTCTTTATTCATCCAATTCCTATTATCTCCCTTCCAACCAATCAATCATGTCATCAATCACAAAAACCAGTCATGTCTTTTATGTAACTTCAATAGAGAATTCTATGTTAGCTTCAACAGCCGATTTGTGGCATATACAAGCAGCATATTGACCAAACGGAAGGGATCATTGGAAGTGGTCACCATTGGTGGTTTATTGTGTTATGGAAGCGGATGAATAATCTGAATCTACTTTTTACCTTAATAATTGAATTTGATCTAAAGATTGAGTATAACATATTGACAAACATGCTTAATTCGTGTAGTGACACTTCTCATAGGCCAATGGTCAAAGCAATGAACCTTTGCAATCTATCAAGCTCAATTCAAGGGGATAAAAAAACAAAGAGCTTTGAGCAAATTGAATGATATAATTTTCACTAGGGGTGTTTTTATGAGAAACAATCTTTCTTTAGGAATTAGTAAATGTTATGCTGCAATATGAGAACAAATTTTCCATAAGGAAACTAGAAAACAGCCTTGCAGCTGAATAAAAATGAAAACATCAAAGAGTTTAATGAGACATATCATTTACCTTCAGCTCGACCTCTTCTTGATGCTTTGGAAAATATAAGGATCTCTTGAGGATTCGCAACCTATATATCGTAGAAATGCCATACAATTCATCATTCATGGAACATTTTGGTTGTGTGGTGGGTTGGCTAAATGTTATATACACTTTCCCGACATATTTTTGAACAAATCTTTGTGGGTTTATCGTCATGAACCCAGAGTAGTCTACCTACACAATCACAAGAAAGGTTTGTAAAAATACAAATGTTGTCTAGACCAACAATTTGGAAAGGATGGACCATGCGGAAAAGGCCAAAAAAATTCAAAAAGAATATAATATTTCACCTTTACTCTAACTAAAGGAAGCTTGAGCTCTGCTTTGTTGATAGCCTTTTGACTAGATTTATCGATCAGATTTCTAACCTGCAGAAATAACACAATCTCAAAAGAATGAAAAGGCCTCACTGAAAAAGGTAGCATGGTATCGACGAACCAACAATGCAACAAATGCAGAAGAGGTAACTTGTCTGATTTTGTTTATCTGATAGGATAAAAAGAACATGGACAAATGTGAAGCCCTTACCACGTTATCCAAATATTCTAGGATAGAATTCTGATCGTTCGCATTAATATCGGGTTCATCCTTTAATACTACCTGTATGTTAATAATTGAGTACCTCAATGGAAATTCATCCACTTGTGGAACACATAAAAATGTCTCTACCTCTGTATATTCAAAAGGCCTCACTGAATTGAGAGGTATCTTGGTTGGTCGATATTGATTCCCCTGGTAATGAAATCAAATTTACAAAATCAAAACTGAAAAATTAAAAAACAAAAGTACGGAATATAAAAGCAAGCACATGCAAAAATATTTAATGAGAAGAAAAAACTCAGGTCAATAACTACCTTAACCTCTAGAAGAAGGACATGCTTTGGTTTTGATTCACCGTCAATGAGCGAAGTTGCTACAGATGAACCAGGTTGAGTAATGTGGAAACCCATGCCCGGGACTTCCTGTCATCAAAAACACTCAATCGGATTCTTTAACCAAGTAGCAACAGGTAAAACCAATGAAAATGCCTTGAGAGTTCAGAACCTGAGGATCAACAAGGCATTCATGCTCATGTCCCCATACAATAAAGTCCAAAAATCGAGGCAGAAAGTGCTAGTTTATAGCATTTTCTTAAACAAACCTGGACATCAAATGTTCAGGTAATTTACCTGAGCGAAAAATGGTGGCTTAGGTGGGTTAAGGGGAGTGGAGGACAAAGAGCGTGCCAAATGTTCGACGAAATGGAGGAGATATGGGGGGTGTATGCCTGCGATGTTGGAAGCTCTGGAGGTTGTTGAGGACTTGGACGAGGCATTAAAGCCTTGGGCAATGAACTTGACTAACAAAGAAAGGAGCATACTTTTGAAAGAGCAGTTGCAGTGGGAAAGGGCTATGGAGATTTTCGAGTGGTTTAAAGGGAAAGGATGTTATGAAGTGAACGTCATTCATTACAACATAATGCTTAGGATTCTTAGGAAAGCGCGGCAGTGGTGTGAGGTTGAGAGGTTGTGGGGATCCAGCCAATAAATTCAACTTATGGAACTTTGATTGATGTGTATAGCAAAGGTGGGTTCAGGGAGGAAGCAATCAAGTATTTGGAATTGATGAAGGAACGTAGAATGGAGCCAGATGAAGTGACCATGGGGAATGTGGTTCAAATGTATAAAAAGGCAGGGGAGTTTGAGACAGCTGAGGAGTTTTTCAAGAAATGGTCGGTCAGTGAGCGGGTGGTGGATGAGCCTAGAAGTGTTACATCGAGGAGCAAACGTGGTGCTAATGGTGATTCGGGGGCAAATGCTTGTTTGAGCGTGTATACGTATAATACCTTGATCGACACTTATGGAAAAGGTGGGAAACTCCGAGAAGCAAGTGAGACTTTTGAAAGAATGCTCAAAGAAGATATTGTGCCCACCACGGTGACTTTCAATACTGTGATACACATGTATGGTAATAATGGTCATCTAGGGGAAGTTGCCTCGCTGATAAAGAAAATGGAGGAGGTTAACTGCTCTCCTGATACTCGAACATTCAACATTCTCATCTCCCTTTATGCTAAGCACGATGACATCGATATGGCATCGATCTATTTGAAGAAGATGAAAGATGCTTCTCTTGAACCAGATGCTGTCACTTATCGAACCCTCCTTTACGCATTCTCAATCAGGCAAATGGTTTATGAAGCTGAGGATCTTGTCTCGGAGATGGATGAAAGAGGATTGGAGATTGACGAATTCACACAATCTTCTTTGACTCGAATGTACATAGAATCCGGGATGTTGGAATCATCGTGGGCATGGTTCGAGAGATTCCACATTGCAGGGAACATGAGTTCTGAACGTTACTCGGCCAACATTGATGCTTTTGGCGAAAGTTTACAGAGGAGCACACAGCTTAGTTCAACCATGTATTCAACAATGAGCACACATCTTAGTTCGAAAGCTTTTAAGTGAAGGCATATAAAAGGACTAGTGCCGCAATGGAGAATGAAGTGAAGATTGACCTTGGTGAATACGAGCAGAACATGAAATTAGCTAAGAGACCACATGCGTAGAGAACTTCTTAGAGCAGCATCTTGTCAGTTTCTACTTCCTTTATGCATTCAGGAACATGATTTTCCATTTCATTACGCAGCTGATCTCTTAGAGTTGGTGGCAAGCGTACAAATTGATCATAACTAAAGGTGAAAATTAATCAGATATCAAAATTTAAAAATTAGCAAAAGTAGAAGTATGTGACATCTTTGGACCAGAATCAATATCAATCGTCGCAAGAACTACAACTGAGCATTCCAAAAAACCACTTGGACTGTCCTCTATTTACCAAAAATCGGACACAATTTTATAGGGTAGCCATCATACGTGAGATCAAAAGGCTTGTGAGTACAAGGATGGATTTGGAAGATTAATACCTTGGCCAATTCCTCCATAGGCTCAGCATCATAGAGCGGTGGCAGAAATCCTGAATACTCATACAGAAGAGGACTAGAACCAGCAGAAAGGGCATATGCAGCTGTCAGCAGCACAAAAAAGAACCAATCATTCAGTGTTGTGAATTCCTATGTAATTAGGAGGCCGGTCTATTTTTCTAAATAATGTCAACATCCTGCACCACCTATACACATAAAAGAATAGCAAAAACAAAAAGAGATACAAAAAAAGATGTAGTTCTGGGGATAAGAAAATTCATGGACAAATTGGATACATTCATCATATATTCTCTTCAACTGCATGATTAGAATTGATTTGATGGGATTCATTTCTTATGCAGATGTACCCAAAATTGTGACACAGAATCTCCTACATGTGATGGAACTCATTTGAAGATTGTTAAAAAAAATTCTCGTTTATCAAAAATTATGATCAACCTCATCAAATCACTTCAAAATATCAAAGCCATTGTGATTTAACTGAAAGGCACCTTCAGGTTAAGTATTGCCAAAAGAGCTGGTAACACATTCTGCCTAAGATAAAAAAAAAAAATATTGCAGATCAACAGCAGCAAGAAACGAATATTTTTAAGGTACACGATGAATCCTTCCAATAAAACGAAAACACGTGAAAACACCCTTTTAGAATGCAACCATCCAAATTGAATTCAAAAGCTAAAATAAAGAAATGTTGTGAATATGAAGGAAAATTATTTTTCTATCCGAAAAATTTCAAAGAAACACACATATTTGCAGTCTTACATATAGGAGTAAGAATAACTAACACAGTCATTCAGTATGATATATAGCAACAGGAAACAAGCACACAATAACAACATTTGCATCTCAAGGAATGAAGCAAAAAATCAAATGCACCATTTTAACGCATTTCATGATAGTGGGAAGGTAAACCCTTCCTTTCCACCTATTTTATGAAAATATTAAAGCATCGACATTCTTACCAAGTTTATAAACATGACCTTAAATATTAGATTAAGAAATTATAATTTTGCAAGAGTACAAAATTAGAACCGCAATAAGATGCCTACCTGTATGCTTCTCATGGTCATCATAAACTAAAAATATTTTGGTAGAGTGAGAACAACTTAATTTCTTTCCAAACACTCTAACAACTTTGAAATAACATGAAGGAAATCAAAAGACAGATACGATGTGAACTTTAATAGCCATGTTTCCACACACCTGAGTCATTCTGTGTTGAGTCGTTGATGAAAAAATGATGCTTACGATTGAGGTGACATTGCAAACTATTGGCAAACTCCGCATAAGGCGGTTCCATATCACATGCCAACCTGCAGAATTATTTCAAATATAAAACAAAAATATGCACAATAATAAAAAACAAAAGAATAGCAAGCAGGTCCTTGCATTAGACATCATACAAACACGGTACCTCATAGAGTGGTCAAGAAAGTTAATGGAGTTTATTTTTCTCTATCCTTAGTAAGCCCCAGCCGCCATCCAAACATAAAGACATTTAATTAGAACATTTTTCATCAAAAAAGGAAGTTGACATAAAGTTCCAGAAAAAATATCAACGAGAGTAAAACAGAGAAAGGCGAGAGAGAGAAGCAGCGAACGTAATATGTATTAATACATTATGAGCAACAATCCAGTCCATCCACAATATATGATTGCCATAAGCCATTATAAAGAAAAGTGAACAAAGAATCCTCGATTGCATCCTTCCCCACAAATGATACAACCAAATATTGCATTATTTTCTAAATTAGCATATGACTATAAATGGAAAATACTTTGGAAATGATCTTCCAAGGAACATATAATAAAATATATTTTACTCTATGCATGTAATATGATATACCTCATTCAAGGAAAAGCTGACTTCAGCAATGATTTCACACCTGGAGCAGTAAAAAACATCAATAAAGAAAGCCCAAGCAGATTCCTTCAAATCAAATAAAAAATTGGTGAGAAGAGTCTTAAGCATATTCCATCAAATGAAATACACAATAGGTCAGAAGTTAAAATGAATAACAAAGAAACTAGACGGCATTTGTGCACATAAAAAATAAGTTATAACCGATAAAAGAGTAAAACATCATAGTGTTTGTTTCAGCATCAAATTATTACAGTTTCAAATCATATCAAATTGAATTCTTTTGGTACTGCAACGTCCAGAACAGAACATCATAAGAATGCTCCAAAGTTGCAGTGTTATAATTCTGCAAGACCCTAACAAGAAAAAAATAGTTTTCTACAGGTACCAAAAGAAATCATTTTGAAATGAAGGCAAAAAGAAAAACAGAAAACAGAAGCTCTCCTCTCCTTCGATGAAGAGGTATTGATATTAAACAAATTAAAAGAATAAGAAAATATGAATGCATCCACCACACAGGGAAGAGACAAATAGAGTACAGGAACACAAATTGGCACTGGATGTGCTCATTTGATCAAGCTCCTTGCTCATCACATGATTATTCACATCCACGTATTGTTCTAATAAAAGAGAACCGTCATCCACAGCCCTAGTTAAACTTACTTGCAACTTCCCATAGCAAATAAGACAATCCTGTTGATGAAGGACAAATTAGAAGTATTGCAAACGTTTTACTACAAATCAAAAAATCAATTCAGTATTGCTCAAGATACATTTAGACTTTGATCATGAGCCGCAAACCAGTACCGAAACACAAAATGATTTACTGCTTGATGAATTTCCATGGATTTGCCACCTAAATTTGGTCCTATCCTCTGATAAATATGTATTGATGCACTCCACAAGTTTGCGAGAAATTTTTCCCTCATCCGTAACATGCAAAAGGAAAAAAATTATCCATTTGTCAATTATTGCAATAGCATAACTATAAGAAATCTGTAAGGTGGAACATGACTAAAAAAACATCGATGTGTTACCTTGCATGAGAAAAAATTCCAACAAAGCCCAAAATAATGTTATCTTGAAGATCATCGGGAGTATCTCCAGTCGGGTTTTCAAAAGTGGATGAAGTGTCAAGGTGGAGCAGAAAACCTCTTCTTTTGGGTTCAATCGACCGACATTTTCTGCACTCAGACATGTTTCCATGTAGAGAAGCACAAGATCTGTCCATGATTGGCACAACATAATGAGAACAGAACTTTACGACATTTTAAAGCAAGGATCCATTTGCTGACAAGCAACTATATACTCTTGGATCACTTTTCCAAGATAAAGTAGTATCTAGATCCGACTTACCAGATTATTAAAACTTGATGTTTATTATTTTATGTTATGTAGATGTTCTTCATATTAAATCAAATAATTTAAAATATTTTAAAATTTTTAACACAATTAAGAAACAAAAAGAGTAAAAGAAAGTGTTTCAGTGCTATTGAATTGGCTATGCACAATGTTGTTGCTCGAACTTGAAACTTGAAACGTGGAATTCGCCCGGTTGGAGACCCTCTGAGGTAGCCCTACACTTCAAGGCAACGAGAGTCACATAGATGTCAAGTTAGTGAATGGCAGACTCATCAATGCATCAAGTGACATGTTTACTTAACCCTAAGTGTGAAAAGGCCCGTATTTCGTATTTAAAATTTTGCGGAATTATTAAAAATTTTCTAAATAAATAAATAACTTGCCCAATTGATAAAATAAACATGTAAATAATTTTAACTTTAAAATAACAGCGGAAGTCAACATAATATCTCAAACAACAATTTAAACATAATCCAACATGTAAAATCGAGTTTGAATAATAAAAGGTGCATAAATTAAATCATGAGGTCCTCGGGTTTACTACTGCTGCCACAAGATCGCTCACTGGTCTACGCCCTCCGTCTCGACTTCATCAGTACCTACAACAATCAAGTCTAGTGAGTCTAAAGACTCTCATGTATATATCGTGAATAACAAGTAAATATATCATAAAATCGCGTGCAACGTAAAAATATAGTATCGTAAAGCGCATGATGAAAATCGTATCATGAATAATTATAACTACGTGCATATCTGAAAATCATACGTAAAAGCTTTGCTCAATAGAGCTCTGTCATGTCATAT